>NC_038241.2:6085402-6235932 GCF_000004515.6 Glycine max
CTCTATTGGAATTGCTTGAAAATCCTTGAGAAATTGTTGACCTATTTAGAGATTGAACATCAGTATCAACACCATCAACTTCAACTTCAGCATTTCTATTTGAATTGCTTGAAAACCTTTTGAAGGTTGTTGAGCTATTTAGATATTGAACATCAACATCAACAGCTTCAACTTCTGCTTTTCTATTCGAATAGCTTGAAAATCTTTTAGAACTCATTGACATGTTCAGAGATTGAACATCAATATCTTCTTCAGATAAGCGAGATTTCAAGCTTCGAATGGGCAAAAGCAGAGGCTTCTCCCCACTCTGGTCATCAAAACTAGAATACTTTTGTAACTGTGGAGCAGCAACAACAACCACAGGTTCGTTCCTGTAGTGTTGGCTGCTCCAAGTTTGGACTTTTGTTTCATCAGACTCGACGGGGCTCTCACCCTCGTCCTCGAAAAAAGAAGAAACCTGAAGGAACCTTGACACAAGAGTTTGTGCAGTGTCAAACTTTGAGTTGTTATGCTCTTTGTCTGTTTCTTCGTTTCGGCGACTGAAGAGGCCGTAGGAGATGGCGACACCGACGAGGAGAAGGTGGAGGAGTTCCCAGTTTCTGGTGAGGAGCGATTGGTTGATGAATTCAGGAGCCTGTGAGGGAAACAATGGGATGATAACGAAGAAGATGAGGACTAGTGTGGCTTTGTAGAGGAAATGGTAATAGAACTTATTTGGGTCCTCTTGGATTTGTTCAAGGGGTAGTTTTTGGATTGCACCTGCCATTGTTGCTAAAGGAGAATGTTTTGATGATTGAATGGGGGGAAGAAGAAACCTGGAAGTAGAGGAAAATAATATCAAGTGAAGGTTTTGCCTTTGTTCTGTTCTCTAAGCACCGTCAAAGACAAAATGTCAAGCCTAGCCTTGCCTTTATTCCATTTGCCATGTTACCTTTTTCGTCCTTTCGGTTCCAACACCAAGATGCTTTGCCTGCAATCTCACACAGTAATATCAAAGTTGTACATGTTCCAACGTTGACAATTATAGTTTCTTTAAGCCAATACCCAAGTTGCTGTATCTATGGAATTATTATTATTATATGAGAGTGAATGGAAAATATTTGTTGAGACTTGAGAGATTTAAAACCTGCTTTATTAAGAGGTCTGTTGGATGAAAAAAAAAATAGTAGAAAACAATTAAATTAGTATTTCTCTCGGCCTCCTTTCACTCAACGAAAATAAAGATAATAATATATGTATCACATTAAGCATCTAAGTGACAAATGAAATTATCACTTAATCAAGGATTGACTATAAGATCTTGCTTTTGCGTCAATTTTTTACATTTTGACGCGGATTTGAGTATTAAGGTGAATCCGTGAAGTCAAAAGCAAACATATGCTATATATTGTGACAAACGTTGGCAACGTCTTTTTTCTTCATTAGTATAGAACCCTAAGTTTTAATAACAGAGTTTGAAAACAATTTAATATTTCACAACTTGTACATTTAAATTAAAAAAAATCTACACTTAGTTGATTTTTTTTTTCTTGAAAATTTCCTTATCTTCAAAATTTTGCCATGTCTTCAATTTTTGGATTGATTCCAATCTTTTTGTTTACTTTCATTTTTTCAGTCTTCTCAAAATCACATACCTTAAGACGGATTTGGGTTTGCCTTATATTGAGTCACCTCCTAGAGGGTGTGTGTCTCTATGCTCCAACTTGATTTTGTTGATACTTTTTTCTCTTAGTGCTAGCTGTTAATTAACTATATATATATATATATATATATATATATATATATATATATATCTCACTCGATACCTTTCTTAACTTCCCTTTGGTTCTAGAAACTTTTATTTTCATGGACATGCATGCATCGTATCAATTTTACATCAACACAAAGACAAAGTGAAAAATTGGCACATGGACCTATATATATGCTCAGCTCAAGTGACGTTTAATTGTTTATCACCATTATTTTCCCCCCAGTGGTGCTACAGATTGATCGAATAAAACTACACGTAAAGAGAGTGAAATGAAAGCAACAGCTTGTGATCAATGCCGAAGTGTACACTGTTCAGGTGATGATCTATTGGTCCATGACGCTAAAGCATAGTTGGAGGAACATATGCATCGAATCGATTTGCCTACATCTATAGTAACAGTTGCAAAACTCATATTGATGACCAGCTATATATTGAGCTTGGGAATTTCAGATAGAGAAAAGGGACAACTTTGGAACAGAAAAAAAAAATGCAAGGTGCAAATATTTAGCGTTGGAATCAGTCATGATTCCCCTTTTGTACTCCTGCCATGGAGTTCATTTGGATGGAAGCTGTTGGATTTATGTGAAAAGAAAAGACAAATTCGAGCATTTGTTTACTCGTACCACAAAACTAAGATGTCAATCCTTAAGGTAACACATTTTTTACTGAAAACAATTTAATTTACTTTAAGTTGTATAGAATTATTATAAATGATAAAACTTTTTCCCGAAAAATTTAATGTAACTACAAATTCAAGATTTAGAATTTGAGTAGGCTAAAACAATTTCACACCAATGGACTCCAATCCTTAGTGGTAAGAGTTTTTATCTAGCACAATACCTGTGCCTAGGCATGAGTCATTCACTTGTTTTAACATATTTTTTAGGCAAGTAAATAATGTAACACATATTCAATTTATTAAAGTCATTATTGTTAAAAGAATCCATGTTTAAGAAATCAATGTTTATATGGTGAATATATTTTTTACAAAAGTCTAAAATGTATATATTTTTTGTGGTTAGTAAGAACTTAACAATAAGATGAAAATGTTTGGTTAGAAGCAAATACAATCCAAATTTAATTATTAAAATATATGATACAATGCAAAATAGAAGTAACCGTATATGCAGTTCAAATTGTTTGGTATATAATAATATAACATTATCGATTAAAACAAGTTATTAAATATATAAGAAAAAGAGAGACATGATAAATTATTTTATATATAATAATATAATGTTATATGATAAATTAATCTAATAAAGACATATGAATGGATCAAAGCATTTTTTTTGTTTAATTTAGAAAAAAAATTAAAACAAAAAATAAAATAATTAAAAGACTAAAAGATATTTCAATCTTATCTAAATTTTTAATTATTTAAAACTAAAAAATGTATAAGTGATGATCATAAATAGACATAACAATGACGTAGTACAAGGATGAATAAGTTGTTTTCTGTCCTTGTCATTATTCTCATTCCGAGTTCCAATCCCTAATCTCTATCGGAATAAATTTTTGCACTTACCCTCGTCCCCATTTGAGGTTGGGTATATCCATTTCGGGTCATTTTTTACTAAAAATGACATTCAACTATTTTATAATTATATATACTCTAAAAAAGATATTAGTTTTGTAATATTTATATTTTCTAAACTATAATTATAATTAAAATTAATTTAATTTAATTTAAAATATTATTTAATAAGTAATTTAAAACTATTTTTCATCAAAAGTATATTTAGTAAATTAGTTCTAATACATTTTTTATGTATTTATGAAAATTTTGTTGGACAAGTGGTCTCAGAAATTTTAAGAAGAGAGGTTAAATTAAGATTTGGTTGACTATTCCTAATTGAAATTTTCGCTTTCTTAATTATTCTCTAGATTCAATTATTTCTTTGTTAACAAGTTACTGAAATAATAAATGAAGGAAAATATGTTAAGGAAATGTAAAGACAACAGAAAGTAAAAGAGATAAGGGAAGAGAGAATGCAAAATTGAATTTATACTGGTTCGGTTACAACCCATGTCTACGTCTAGTCCCCAAGTAACCCGCTTGAGATTTCCACTATCCTTGTAAAATCCTTTATAAGCAATGAACCACAAAGGACTTCCTTACTTTGTGTTCAGTGATACAACCAAGAAGTTATTCTCACTTCTTGAATTGAATCCCAAGGAACGTTGGTCCCTTGTATCCAGTGATAACAACCAAGAAGTTGTACTCACTTCTTACAATGAACTCAAAAGACGTTGGTCTTTTGTGTCCAGTGATCAACCAAGAAGCAAATCCTGCTTCTTGCAATTAACCTAAGGAACGTTGGTCCCTTGTGTTCAGTGTTTGCAACCAAAAAAACCTTCTCTTGAAAACAGTGACCAAGAGTAGGTCTCTTGAAAAGCTTTTTGTAAGATTGAAGGAGAGGAAGAAAATAGAATAGCACAAGTTTTTGCCCAATAAACTTTTCTTAACAAAGCAAGTGTTGAACAAAAACTCTTAGAAAAAAGTTGAGAAATCTCATATTGAAATTCGTGCCATGGTCACATATTTATAACCATTTGATGGCTCTTGAAGAAATCATGTTAAAAGATGTGACTCTTGACAATTTCTTCAAAACTAGTCACTTTAAAAGTTGTGACTCTTGGCAAATTCTTCAAAAATCAGTCACTTTAAAAATTGTGACTCTTGACAATTTATTTTTCAAAACTAGTCACTGGTAATCGATTACTATTATAGTGTAATCGATTACACATCAACAGTTGTGACTCTTCGTGTTTATATTTGAAAACCAACGTTTAGAAATACTGGTAATCGATTACACAAGTTTGAAAATGTTTTATCACAAGTTGTGACTCTTGAAATTTGAAATTTAACATTCAAAAATATTTGTAATCAATTACATGCCCATGGTAATCAATTACTACTTTGTAAATCAGTTATAAAATTGTTTTGGGCTTCTGATAATCGATTACGACCTTCTAGTAAACAATTACCAGAGAGTAAAAACTCTGGTAAAAGATTTTTCTTTGAAATATTCTTTTGGACAAATTGTGCTATTCAATCTTTTCCTTGAAAAATTCTTTTTATACTTATCTTGATGCTTTTCTTGAGGTTCTTGTATATCTTGAGTCTTCTCTTGAATCTTCACTTGAATCTTGATTCTTGATTGAATGACTCTTTGATTCTTGAAACTTGCTTGAATCTTGATTCTTGACTTGAGTCTTTGACATCATCAAAATAAGCTTGGAAGCTTTGCTTCCACAAATTTAACATTATTTTATAAACATAGATTATAAATATTATTTTGTAATAATTATATTAACTCATTATATTTAAATTTCTTTTTAGTATAAAAATTTGAACCTCATAGTATGAATATTATTGAAGGAAAAAATTTATTTATAAAATTATTTAAAACTATTTTATAAAATTTATAAGAAAAAATAATTATATATATATATATATAATTTCAAAATACATAAAAATATTGTTGAGTTTTTGGTATGCAATCATGTTAAATGCTCATATAGGAAAAAAATTGTCGCTCACAATGATCTTAAGTAAGATTAGTTCTTGTAAATAATATTTGTGGTCTTTATCATAAAAAATAGAATTATTTTAATTTAATATATTATTGAGTCTTTGACATATTTCTGAGAAATATCAAAGAGAGTCATTCATAATAATCTCAAGCAAAATTGTCTTCCATGAATGATATTAGAAATTTCTATCATAAAATTAAAACTAATTTAAAATTTGATATTATTGATAAAGTGGTTTAAAATCATTTTGTAATAAATATATTTAATAAATTAATTCTAAAGAGAGATTCAAATTTATATAAAACATGACATTTTAAAGAGTAAAATAATCAAAGATGTTGTTGGATCAATAAAAATATATATTAATAAATCATTGATTCATATTATTTGATTAAAAATTAAAAATAAGAGAAAGAAAAGATAGAAAAAAATTGGAGGAAAAGAAATTAGTAGAGAGGGACATGCGTCCTAGGAAGGACCAAATTTTCTTTTTTATATATATCTATATCTATATATATATATATATATATATATATATATATATATATATATATATATAATAGATAATAGATGTAATAGATTACTAAATCACTAATTATTTTTTAAAAAATAAAAAAATAATAATATAATAGTACACAAAAAGAAACATTTAATATAGTATACAAATAATATATAATATATAATATTATTACATATGAAGAAATAATAATAATAATAATAGATATTTTTTGTTAATAGAATTATAAATATTTTTTTGTTAAGAAAGAGAAAAAGAGAAATAAAAAAGGAGAGAAAAAAGTTAGAAGGAAAGAGAAGTTTTGGAAGATTTTTTTTTTATGAGAGTGATATGTGATAAGACAAAACCTTCTTTTACTCTCCCTATTCTAATTATAAAATTATTTTAACTAATTCATGTTTCTTAAACAAAGTTATTAATCCTATTAAATATATCAATTATTTGTATTATCATTTTAAAATTATTCTTTTTTATTTGTCTATTAACTTAATTATTTTTTATTAATGTTTGGAAAAGGAATAGTTATTTAAGTGTATATAAGAAAAAAATAATTAATACATCTGGACATTAAAAAATATCTTATAAAAAAGATACAAATAAATTTATAAAAAGAGTTTTATAATTAAAGAAGGAATAAGTAATACACAGTATAGATTTTTATTACACAAAGTTTTGTGTTATACTCATCTATTACTTTTGTTTACTAATACTTCAAATCCTCCTTTTTTGGCTGCTGTTGGATTCTCTTAAAGGTTACGCAGAGACTCAAAATGTTCTCTTAAAGGTTACGCAGTGACTCAATATGGATGCAAAAGTAGATGGAATAATAAGCTGTGATTTCGGTTAGTGATTTGTTTAAAGAGAGAAATCTCTTGACGCAGGAATGTGATGAGTGAGAAAATTCTAGGGCTTCTAGTTCTAGGTCCAATTTTACTTATCAACGTTAGATGATTCAACAATGATGACTTATCCCATTAGTGCAATTGCTCACTTTATCTATAATCTATCAAAGCTGCCATGTGCCTTTGCCTTTTAAATATTTTGGTTAATCTTTTTTTGTGTGTGAAAGAGAACAAAGAAAGTTGGGAATGACGATAAAATGTTGTGGATCATATTATTTAATTATCAATTGTTTTTAGTCTAAATACTACTAAATAATAGACTAGGTTTAAGTACCAATGTTAAGACAGCATGACCTGCAGGAATCTCTATTTGTAGTACTTCAAGTGCTGACTTATTTATTTCTATAAGAGGCGTAGTTGGGGAGAAAGTGAGTAGTAGCAAAAGGACGATGTTGCTTAGTTACAAAGGATGAATGAAGCATCGCTAATTAATAAAAAGACGTCAAATGAATTGAAAATGAATGAAGCATCGTTAATTCTATGGGAGGGTAAAGGTGAGGTGGTGGGAAGAGGGGTACATTTGGATCACTTGTTGGCAACGAATCTGATTCCTACCCATCTGCGTTTTGAATATTTCTAATTCTGATGGCTTGAGTTAGATGCTCTTCACCGCGAAACCAAGAAAACTCAATCAGGAATATTGATTGAAACATATAGCTAGATACCAAAACAATTTTGAGAGAAGAAGAGAAAACGAACACAATTCATGTGGCTGCTTGAGTTGCTTTTGCTTGAGCCATTTTTTATTTGGGACTAGTTCAAATAGAAATATTTATTGATAGTAGGACGGGATGGTCATGAAACTGGACAAATTTTTATCTCTTGTTAGTCACTTTAAAAGTCTTGAACACAAAATTATATGTAAATACTTTGAGAAAAATTATTTTAAGTAATGTGACACAAATTATTTTTAACACACTTTTGTTATATTAGCTAAAACTATTGGAAAAAAACACACACTTCTTATGCACACAAATTAACAATTAACATTTAAAGTAATTTTTCTCATTCCACAAATATCTATTTATAGACCTAGAATCTTAACACAAGAGAACAAATTTCTAATTTACAAATATCCTAACAATAAGATAATAATTTTTTTAATTTAAACAATATTACAAAGATTTAGAATTATAAATTTGAATTATTTATCGACAATCCCTTCCTCAATTTTTTTTTTAAATTTTATCTTCAATCATCATGAATGTTTTGTCATGCTTTGGTGCCGCACAAAATTTAATATATTTTCCAATATGCTCTCCGTACATATTGGATGATCTTGATTTAATTTACACTATCGTTAACTATTATCATTAAAACACTCGCTTAACTTCCACATGACCTATACGATTAATAAACTGTGTACTAAGAACTTTAATTACAAATGTTCCATGTCCTAAATAAATCATTTAGGACAATGTGCCTCAACTTATTCTACTTGTATATTACACAAATGGGCAATGCTAGGGTGGTTCAGTTTTTTTCGTGACTTTGGTGGACCAGTAAATATGACCATGTAGTGTAGGTATATATGAATTTTGATTAAATAATTTATTTAAATAAATTATGTTTTGATGACCTTTATGCACTTATTACTCTAGAAAGACAAATATACTTTCATCCAAGTGTTTTACCTTTGTGTTCCTTTTCTAGATCTGCAGGTAAAAGTTGTAGTTATTCAAAAATTGTATATAAGAGGAATAGAATTGAAGATGTATTGTCTTCGTTGAAGATTTGTTTGACACAATAAAACATTTGGTTGTGACACAAGTTTTTGGTTGGCGACTTGGAAGCTGTCATATCCAACAATACAAGGTCTCAACAACATTTCGGCCAAACCGCAATAGCATATGCCGTTATTACAATACTTCAAAACAAACGCTGCAACCAACCTTGTGGTCAATAGGTACGGTGGAAGAGTCAAACCATTCTGAGTAGCGCTAAGATAAAGACAACATATCTCTTTAAACTTGAGGGGTATGAATTACAACCAATCTTTCATTTGACGTGGAAGGTTGAGATTCTATATAATCAATTTCAGAACTTAAGTCCCTCAATTGATCACTCCCACTGATCAAATCATTTTCAATAAATTTGGCATTTCTTGATTCCACAATCCTTGTAATATGATGTGGACAATAAAACCTATAACATTTGGTATCAGAGCCACAATTGCCTTTGCCTTGTCCATTTTCGGTATTTTTTTGATTTGATTTCGTTTATGGTATGAAGGGCCTTGTTTCTTAAAAATAAGATTAGAAATCTTTATTTTGTTCGATTTCTTTAATTTTGGCTTTTGAATCGTGAAAAATGGTGTCCAAATGACTTAAAAACGATCGGGTCTGCGTATGGGTCGAGTTTGACCCGCTAGAGGTTGAAGATGATGAATAGTGTTTAAAAAACGAAAACTCCTACGTTTTGTGCTAGTTGGGTGTCAAACCCTTGACTCCCTCAAATGCTGTAGTATGTGCAGACCACTAAACCAGTAAAATCTTCCTAATAAGTAATCGTTTTTCATGTTATGTATACTTATTCTGCTTTACAGTTTTCAGAATTTTGATTTATTTTATGCATGAATATATTCTGGAAAATTTTATTCTATGCATATATATATGAAATCAAATGCATAATATTATGTTTCAATTATAAAATTATATGAGAATCTTATTCATAATTATATTGTATCTTGATTTTGAAATGCAAAATACCATTTATTCTCATATAATAAAGTTTTTATGTCTAAGTGATCTTTATAATTTTGATTAATTATGGATTAACCACAACATCTATATTTGATTAAAATTATATATTAAGTTGGTTAAAGATCATATAAGGAATTAGACATAATATTGTAATTAATTATATTTATATAATGAATTTTATCTCACATAAATTTTTATTATATATGTATAATTAATTGGGATAAAATGACGTATTATTTTTCATGATTTACCCACAGGCATCATGATGTATGTATAATTTGTCGATTTTATCATAAAGTAAATATTTACGATAGAAATTAAATTATTTTCATGTTGTACCCGTAAAGCATGAATATTGAGCAAGTAATTTGATTATTCTATCATAAGGTTTAATTGTTTCTTATTGAATCAAAAATTTAGCCCAGAGGCAATTTTTATGTCACAAGATTCAATTTTATGGTATGTTTACATTGGTAAAAGATACAATTAAGATTAATATGTCTCAAATTTTGACATAAGCCTTTGGATTTTGTAGCTTCTCAAACTATTAGTTTTTCTGATATTCAATGTGATGTTCCCGAACTCAAAGGAGATAACTATAAGATATGGAAGGAGAGAATTCTTCTACAATTGGGGTGGACGGACATAGACTATGCTATAAGGAAAGACGAACCACCTACAATCACTGATGAAAGTAGTCCAGCTGACGTTGCGCTATATGAGCGGTGGGAGCGATCCAACCGGCTCAGCGTGATGTTCATTAAGACCAAAATCTCGGTTGGGATACGTGGTTCTGTTGACCAGCATGAAAAGGTCCAAGACTTGCTTAAGGCCATTGATGAATCAATCTCATTAGTATGTTATGAATCTAATATGGTTAGTGTTAATATTAAAACCCGGTGGATTGATTCTGGATCTACTATTCATATTGCAAATTCTTTACAGGGTATGCAAAACCTAAGGAAACCAGTGGGAAGTGAGCAAAACATTTTATCAGGCAATAAGCTAGGCTCACATGTGGAGGCCCTTGGAACTTGCATTTTGACTTTAAGTAGTGACTTTATTTTAAAATTAGAAAGGACTTTTTATGTACCAAGTTTTTCCCGAAACTTGATTTCTATTTCAAGACTTGTACCGTTTGGATATTCCTTTAATTTCAAAGACACATCATTTGAGTTATTTTATAATTCTGAATGTGTTGGGAATGGTATCTTGTCTGATGGTCTTTATCTTCTTGGTTTACAAAATAATGCCACATATAATTCTA
The DNA here is from genome assembly GCF_000004515.6 of Glycine max. NCBI lineage: Eukaryota > Viridiplantae > Streptophyta > Magnoliopsida > Fabales > Fabaceae > Glycine > Glycine max. The sequence goes on from NC_038241.2 coordinate 6,096,081, forward strand.
TGCATGTTCAAACTGGTATTAAAAGGTGTAATATTAATGAGAATTTCTCTATGTTATGGCACAGGAGATTAGGACATATCTCCATTGAGAGGATTAAAAGGTTAGTGAAAGATGGGGTACTTAATACTCTAGATTTTGCTGACTTTAAGACTTGTGTGGAGTGCATTAAGGGTAAGCAGACCAACATGTCTAAGAAAGGTGCTAACAGGAGTTCAAGCATATTAGAAATAATTCATACTGATATTTGTTGTCCAGATATGGATGCACATGGTCAGAAATATTTTATCACCTTTATAGATGATTATTCACGATATATGAATGTTTATGTGCTTCATAACAAATACGAAGCATTGGATGCCTTCAAAGTCTTTAAGGCTGAAGTTGAGAACCAATGTGGCAAGCAAATAAAAATAGTGAGATCAGATAGAGGTGGAGAATACTATGGCAGATATACTGAGAATGGACAAGCACTTGGTCCCTTTGAAAAGTTTCTTCAAGAACATGGGATTGTTGCCCAATACACTATGCCTGGTTCTCCAAATCAGAATGATGTGGCAGAAAGAAGGAACCGAACATTATTGGACATGGTGCGGAGTATGCTTAGCAACTCCAATCTTCCTAAATCCTTGTGGGCCGAAGCACTAAAGACAACAGTGTATATATTAAATCGTGTTCCAACCAAGGCTGTCCCAAAGACACCTTTTGAGTTGTTTAAAGGTTGGAAACCGAGTTTGAAACATATGTGCGTTTGGGGTTGTCCGTCTGAGGTAAGAATATATAACCCACAAGAGAAGAAACTTGACCCGAGGACCATTAGTGGGTATTTCATTGGATATGCCGAAAGGTCTAAAGGTTATAGGTTTTATTGTCCACATCATATTACTAGGATTGTGGAATCAAGAAATGCCAAATTTATTGAAAATGATTTGATCAGTGGGAGTAATCAATTGAGGGACTTAAGTTCTGAAATTGATTATATAGAATCTCAACCTTCCACGTCAAATGAAAGATTGGTTGTAATTCATACCCCTCAAGTTCAAAGGGATGATGAACAACACATGATTGGCATTCCACAAACTGTTGTTGATAATCCAATAGATCAAGTTGATCATTAAATTCATGAAAATGATGAACAACCAGTTGAACAACATGATCCCCAAGAAAATGTTGATGCAACATTAAGGAAGTCTACTAGAGTAAGAAAATCAACTATTCCTAGTGATTATATTGTATATTTGCAAGAATCTGATTATAGTATTGGAGTTGAAAATGATCCTGAAACTTTTGATCAAGCCATGAGTTGTAAAGAGTCAAATTTATGGTATGATGCCATGAAGGATGAGATGAATTCCATGCAGAGTAACAAAGTTTGGAACCTTTTAGAGTTGCCTAATGGGGCAAAGGCCATTGGATGTAAATGGGTCTTTAGGACAAAAAGGGATTCATTAGGCAACATTGAGAGATACAAGGCAAGACTTGTTGCTAAGGAATTTACTCAAAAGGAAGGAATAGATTACAAAGAGACTTTTTCTCCAGTATCTAAGAAAGATTCTCTTCGTATAATCTTGGCATTAGTTGCTCATTTTGACCTTGAGTTGCAACAAATGGATGTGAAAACAACTTTTCTTAATGGTGATTTAGAGGAGGAGGTTTATATGAAACAACCTGAAGGTTTCTCCTCTAATAGTGGTGAGCATTTGGTTTGCAAGCTTAATAAATCTATATATGGTTTAAAACAAGCTTCCCGTCAGTGGTACCTTAAGTTTCATGGGATAATTTCTTCATTTGGTTTTGATGAAAACCCCATGGATCAATGCATATACCACAAGGTCAGTGGGAGTAAAATATGTTTTCTTGTTTTATATGTAGATGATATTTTACTTGCAGCCAACGATCGGGGTTTGCTACATGAGGTGAAACAATTTCCCTCTAAGAATTTTGACATGAAGGATATGGGTGATGCATCTTATGTCATCGACATTAAGATTCATAGAGATAGATCTCGAGGTATTTTGGGTCTATCACAGGAAACCTATATTAACAAAATTCTAGAGAGATTTCGGATGAAAGATAGTTCACCAAGTGTTGCTCCCATTGTGAAGGGTGATAGGTTTAATTTGAATCAATGTCCAAAGAATGACTTTGAGAGGGAACAAATGAAAAACATTCTTTATGCTTCAGTTGTTGGAAGCCTCATGTATGCTCAAGTATGCACAAGGCCTGACATTGCTTTTGCAGTTGGAATGTTAGGAAGATATCAGAGTAATCCAAGTATTGACCACTGGAGAGCTGCTAAGAAAGTGCTGAGGTACCTTCAAGGGACCAAAGATTACATGCTTATGTATAGACAGACAGACAATCTAGATGTGATTGGTTATTCAGACTCAGACTTTGCTGGTTGTGTTGACTCTCGGAGATCAACATCTGGGTACATTTTCATGATGGCTGGTGGAGCTATTTCATGGAGGAGTGTTAAGCAGTCTATGACTGTTACTTCTACCATGGAAGCTGAGTTTGTCTCTTGTTTTGAGGTTACATCACATGGTGTGTGGCTTAAAAGTTTCATTTATGGGCTGAAGATAGTTGATACTATTTCAAGGCCTTTAAGAATTTTTTGCGATAACCCAGCTGCTGTCTTTATGGCTAAGAATAACAAAAGTGGAAGTCGAATTAAGCACATCGACATTAAGTACTTAGCCATTAGAGAAAGAGTAAAAGACAAGAAAGTGGTCATTGAACATATAAGCACTGAGTTGATGATTGCTGATCCTTTAACTAAGGGCATGCCACCGTTTAAATTTAAGGATCATGTAGAAAGAATGAGACTTGGTTACACTTTATGATTGTATACTTATATGTTAAAATTGAAACTTTTATATTATGATATTTTCTCATATTTGGGTGCATATTGATTTATTTGAGAAAAATTATGTTTTGGACCAAGAATAAACATTGGGTTTATTCATTAAGTTTTATTATCGCTTTGAGTATACTGCTTGGGAAATTGAACATATTGTAATACATGGATGATATTACTCGTTATAAGAGGAACTATCACTATGATTCGTATATTCATTTCTTAAGAAGATTGAGCATTAAGTCAAAATGTTTGGACAAGTGGGAGAATGTAATAATTTCTGGTCCTAACATTTTGAAAACGCTTGTCAGTTTTGGAAGCCAAATTGAATGGCTGTTAATGGGTGGTAATGACCACTAATGAATTGTAACAGCCAATAATGAGTAGTAATGACTACTAAATGCATTCTTGATGGTAGAATGCCTATATAAGCATATGAATTTGGTCCCTGAGCTCATCCCTTTTGAATTCAGTCTGATATACCATCTAGAGAAAGAAAGAAAGAGAGCTTGGAAAAACCAAAACAAGAAATTCTTCATGGCAATCGCTGAAGGTATGATTTTGATTTTATTTTCCACATTTTGTTAATAATCTGTGTTTCTTTTGTAGTTTGTAATATCACATGTTAAAGGTTTAGTCTAACATAACAATGATTAATAAAAATCAAAAGAAACGCACCAGTAGACACATCGAACTTCAATACTCTGAAAAATCATTTTTTTCTCTCATATGGAATATAACTGATAGTATCATCCTAAACACAAGAGTTTAACAACAACTTAATCATTTGTTTTATTATTGATAAAATAGTCATACACATTTAAAAGAATAAAATAACCATACTATTATTTTATTACATTTAACGGAACACTTTCTACCACAGGTGACATTTTTCCTTGTCCACCAAAGACCAAATAAAATGAGGTCCACCGTAGCCCAGGCTTGCACAAATTATGTAACTAAATATTTATAACCGTGAGTTTTATGTATATTTGAATTAATTTATTTTAAAATCTTTGATTAAAAGTATTAGACATATATATTTATAATAATCTCATAAAATACAACAAAAAAAATTCGTTTAAATTTATATTTTGAGGGAACATTCGTTTAAAATTAATAATTAAAGGATTCGATGTTGCGTTCTCATAACATTTTTAAATTAAAGTATTACTTCTTCTTTGTTGAGAAATTAAAGTATTCATTCTTAGCTATCACTTCTTTGGACCTCTGCATTAAGATCATTACATTTGAGATTAGTTTGCTCATGCTATTTGTATTATTTTTTAAATATTTAGCAGAAGTAATATAATAAATGAGATATAATATATAAACTTTATTTTATATTTAATATATATATATATACACACACACACAAATCAAATGAAATAAAATATAAGGTTAAAAAAATTAATTATATAAAATGAATAGAACCACATTATTTCATTGTAAACTTAATTTTAGATAATTAATTTTAATTAAAAGTGAGTTTAAAATTAAGTGATTTTATATTAGATTATTTTTTATTGGAAATAAGTTTGTTGAAAAAATTAATATAAATTTTCAACTAACATAAAAGCTACTTAATACTTACCTCGTTTTAGAATTCATTTTAGAATTAAAACCCTCTTTGAAATATATACCTAACACAATCTCCACCCAAAAAAAAATATATATACCTAACACAAAACCAAACACGTTGAAAATAACTAAACTCACTTATTGCAGCAAACGTGAGGCTTAACATATTGCAAATAAAAAATACTATGCCGACAAACACTATTTTAACTAAAACACATTATCTCAATGGGAAAAATAAATAACATAAATATATGTTTGGTTGATATTATTTTATAAAAGTAATTACTTACTTTTTTATTTTAATAAATAAATAAATATGTTATAAAAATAATTTCAAACAAATTCGTGTTAATATGTAAGGAATATTGAAATAACTCTAAAAATTAATTTAAGGCAATCACTAAGAATAGCAAACCTCACCCAAAAGGCCAAGCCCACAAGCGGTGACTTACGTGTCAATCTCTCCGAGACTTTCACCTTACGTGCGTCACAGTCGAGTAACCCAACTTTGCCGCACCCCATTCTCTCTTTTTTTTCCTCTTCATCCATTTTCTTGTATTCGTATCCTTTTACTTTCGGGTGCAGAGTTTGTTGAGCGAAAGAGCCATTTTCTGATTCTACCAAATCTAGGGTTAGGGATTCAATTTACCAACTTCCTCTCTCTCTCTCTCTCTCTTCCTATTCTTTTCCTTCCTCCGACAAATTTTCCCTCTCTCTCTTTCTCTCTCTTGCAGATTACGATAATCACTTTTCCTCGATCTACCCTTTTCCGAAAGAAACATGGTTTTATTTTCCCGGGAAAATTCTCCTCCCAGTTTTCTCGGCCAACCTTCTGTCCTATATATCATTCCTTCTTCGATTTGTTGTAGAATTCCAATTTCCTAGGTTTTCTCGATCGATCTATTGATCCGCCAATTTCAATTTGGGGTAATTAGATTTTAATTTTTGTTTTCCCGTTTGTTCTGTAAATATTTTCTTGTGATTGTTTTGGTGGTTGTAAATTGTGATAGCTTCGTGGATAGTATACGCGAGGGGTTGTAGGTTGTAAAAAAAAGTGTGGTTCATACGATAGGTAATTTGTTGATTAGGGTTTTTGTAAATATCTGGATATTATTACTGTAATTGTTTTGCGATTTGAAAGTTAGTTATGCATATAGAGGAATTGAAGGGAGGTGAGGTGGTAGAAGGTGGGGAGGAAGGAGGATCGAGGTTTGTGGGTTATGATGCGAAAAGGGTGCTGGTTGGAGCAGGCGCTCGTGCGCTTTTCTATCCAACCCTGTTTTACAATGTCGTTAGGAATAAGATTCAGGCCGAGTTTCGATGGTGGGATAAGGTTGATGAGGTATGATTTCTTGCGCTTCAGCTTGACTATGTATTGAATGATGTTAAGTTGTTTTTTGTGTGTTATGGCACATTGGATTTACAGTTTACATGCAATGCAACAAATTCAGTGTGTGTGGGGGTGGGGTGGGTAGGTGGGTGTGATTATCAACATTACAGAGGGAAGATTGCTTGTGAGTAAAAATGTTGTTCCTTTTTATAGCATTGATTGAATTTGCCTGCTGTGGTTTATCCCTCTATCATGCTATGACTGTATTGAGATGATGATTCAACTCATATGGACTGGAGAACTAAAGAAGGAAGATTATGAAGGATAAAATCTTTCATACAGTTAATTTTTTATGTTTGATGAGTGTATTGATCTCAACATTTGTGGTATGCTCCAATTACTAATTTATGTATTTTATTTAATTTTTTTCCTATCCAAATAGCTTTTTTTAAAGAAAAAATTAAAATTGGTTCACTGTTGACCAAAGGCTTTAACTGCCAGATCCGACCTGTTCCAGTTTGGAACAGTAGTTACTGGTTTATAGAATTGAAAGGAATTTCTCAAGATGAGAGGATTTGAAAATCCCCCATTACCAATCTTAAATATATCAAAAGGTGCTGGATGAATTTAATTCTTTACTTAATACAGTTGTAAATGAAATGAATTCTTCTAGTTTTGGAATTTTCTAACATGCAGTAAGTAAAATGGGATTTATTTGGGTTTCAAATGGAAAAACAATTCTAATTTGCACCGTAGGTAATTGAACTACTACCTCTAAATGAATTGGCTTCTTATGTTAATACTATAATTTCCAAATAAGTTTCCCAAACAAACTCATTTGTAAATGAAATGGATTTTTTTTTTATTTTGAAATTCTTAATTTTCTTACTTGGGTTTCAAATGGAAAAGGCAATTATAATTTGCACCTAGGAAATTTGTCTGCTAAATCAGTATGTATTGATTTCTGTTTTCTGATTCAAAAGCTGGCATGTTATTTTTTACCTTTTGGCTGGTTGTTATTATCTCTGAGAATTTGACCTTTAATAATAGCCCAATGGTGTCATAAGATTCATGTAGCCAACCTGACCTAGTATGTTAAGACTTCGGTTGTCGTTGCTTGTTGTTACCATTAACATTGCTCTGTGTGATTTTCTAATAATTTATTTTTATTTATTAAAATCAACAAGGGACACATACCATACTTTTGGTACAATTTGTTATTATCATCTGTTTCTCACCCATGTGTCCTCACATGGTTGTTTTCTGCTTCTGATAACATCTCCATTTGTGGGGTCGGGCTGTTGTGGTTTACAGGATTACTTTGATATATAAACTTTTCTTAATTCACTGTATATGTAATCTGAGATGACATTTGTAACTTGGCTGCATAAGAAAATTGTCTTATGTTGTTTGTGGGACACAAGGTTGCTCCTAAATCTGATGCACTTAATTTTCAGTTCATATTGTTAGGTGCTGTTCCATTTCCTATTGATGTTCCCCGCTTAAAGGAGCTTGGTGTCCGTGGGGTCATCACATTGAATGAATCATATGAGACTTTGGTTCCAACGACATTATATTATGTGAGTATTTTCTTAATTTCTGTTTACTTGTTATCAGTGGGTTGGCTTTTATTATTGTTTTGCACCTGCTTTTCTAGATGAATCCTTTTGATTTTTGACTACTAGACTTTTATATAAGAATATAAGAATGATGTTGAATATAACTTGTGAAATTTGGGAGTTAAGTTGAAATTTATGCCCCTTCTGGCCTTGTGTGTATGAAGAGAGTTGCTTTGTTGCAGTGACTGGCTAGTTTCTGTTAGTCATGTTTTCTTGTCATAAAATTTTGATTATGATTAATTTGCTTTGGTGGCTGTGCAACTTCCAGGAAGTATTTAAACTTTGACTGTGAAATAGTTTAGGCTAATAAACTGCAAGGCTTCTTATGAATCATAAAATCAAGGGAACATTGTTACTGTTAACTATACCCATGCATTTTGTTGTTTAGTGCTTGCTTGTATATCTGATGTAAGTGTAACATCTTGGTTCTTGGTTTTTATAATGACAAGAAATAACATTTTTATGAGTGGGATTAATATTATTTCGAAAAGATTAGTACTGTGAATTGTGCTGTGCGTGTGTGCATGTTCTGGTATGCACTTCTGCTTCAGGAAAACTGGGGTGAACAACACTATCTGTACAGCATAATAGTAACACTGGGTTTCTCTAGTTCTTTGTGAATATTTGTGTTCCATAGGCATTTTAGAATATCTTAATTACATTGGGTTATTATAGCATCCTGACTGTTTTCATGACTTCAAAACATGCTCAATTTCCTCTTAATTTGTTAAATTTGGCAGGCTCATGGAATTGATCATCTGGTGATTCCTACTAGAGATTACTGTTTTGCTCCTTCATTGAATGACATTTTCCGTGCTGTGGATTTCATACATGGTGAGTATTACAAAAATTGGTTAACTATAATGGTATCCAACTGGTTAGTGGCATATACAAGTTTCTTCGTGGTACAAAATTGACTGTTCTTTTTAAACTAATTGTAATATTTTGCATAGAGTGGCCAACAGAATGGGAGCATCATGAATTAATGTCAGCAAATTGGCATGTAACATTGTTTCTTGACTTATTACACTTATTTGAAGTTATTTTGACTTTTTCCATTTATGTTTTTTTATGAAGAAAATGCATTGTCTGGACGAACTACATATGTCCATTGCAAAGCTGGACGTGGTCGTAGCACGACTATTGTTATTTGTTATCTGGTTGGTGCCTCAATTTAAAAACAAGGGTAGAAAAGATCAAAATAGAAAAAGAAGAGAGGTTGGTACTGTGATTGGGTAGATTGTTCTTATGTTTCGGGCTTTTTTGTAGGTGCACCACAAAATGATGACACCTGATGCTGCATATTCTTATGTGAAATCAATTCGACCAAGGGTGCTTCTAGCTTCCTCTCAGTGGCAAGTAAGTGTGCAGTTTATCTTTCGGTTATTGTCATTGTTAATTTTGAAGTTTTACAGACTTCACTTGTATCTTCAATTTACATAACATGTTTTGGGGTAAGTTTATCTATAAAAATGTGAAATAGAATTTTATATTTTCAATGATTTTGAGCTTTCTGTGAAAGTGTGAATGCTTTTGAATAGCATTGCCTTAACTTTCAAAAGTTGAATCTCGTTCAATTTTAATTTCTTGATCCAATTTTTGGACCAAAAATTTCTCGATTTGTGTTACAAAAATGATTAATAGTAATTGTTGATCCTCATAATTTAATTGTTGCAATTTCAGGCTGTCCAAGAATACTACTACCATCTTATGGTGAGGAGGACCGTTGGATGTGCTCCTACAGCCAATCTATTTGTAAAAACTTCTCAGGTGGCAGCAGGTTCACGAGATCTTGTGATGTTTGATGACAATTCTGTAGTCATGGTAACAGAGTCAGATCTAGAAGGTTACAACCCAAGTAGTCAATCAGGAGCCATGGCAAGTGAAATATGGGCAGATTTAAGTGTTGTATACCGTGTACGAGTTGCTGGACAGGCAGCACTGGCGAGAATATCATGCCTTTGGCTGCGATATGGTACTACCGACCAGAAGATTTCTACGGAGAAACTGAGCAGCAGGGAAAGCAGTTGCTCAATCAGGGCTAATCACTTGGGAGAAATTAGTGTTGATATCCACGTGTACTGAAAAAGCACGTTAAGTTGCCTACAAGTCGTGTTTTTCATTTTCTGCCCAATAATCGTACATATTTGGCGTGCCTGAATCTATAACTCGTTTTCCTCTGTATATTCTGCTGTTTTCTCATTTGAGTTCAAATGATGAGTGTTGTTCGGGTCAGTCCATCAATGTGTCTCATTTATGTTAATATTGATCTAATGATTATGACAGGGCAATAGTTTCAAATGTGGAGAAAGTCTCATCGTTGCAAACTTATCTTGCGATGGATGCAGTCCTACACACTGCTGATTCGAGAAGAAAAGAGTGGGGGTTGGAATGTTCTGAGCCAATGAAATTTTTACATGTGTGGGAATCTCTAACTTAGTTTAATGACTACCATTGCCCAATCCTAAGATAAGATAGTATATGTATAATTAGCCCCCTCTAAAAGAAATCCTGCCCCGTACGTTTTAATTAAAAATTGACATTGTATAACTTTCCTCAGTTTAAGCATGGAATTTTGCACATGGTGACATGCAACCATCAATGTATAGGTTAATAAAAAAAATTCTTCCCCCCAGGCCATTCCTGCGTTTTAGCCCTCATTTTATCTTGTTTATTCATTGATATAGTTTTGGGGATTCCTTTTTCTTATCCATGCCTATTTATTAAACACTTTATGATAATGATCAAGGCAACAAATGACAATTATACTGAGTAGTTGTATGATTCTTACTTGGTTGGAGACAACTTGGTTTGCGGTGTTTGAATCAAGATTAACGTTACGTTTAAATGGAATCTATAAAGTGGAATGATTCTCATTCTATCTTTTTCTAATGAGCATCATAATGTAACTTACCTTACATTCTATCTCTTACCATCAATCTAAACATACGTTATCGGTTGGTTACATCTTCTGTATCATAGTTTTTCTCGGATAATTTCAGATGGCCTTCCGGAACACTAATGAAGTAGATAACGTCGACATTCTACGGTTTGTTGAGGTGCTTATTCTCATTAAAAATGGTGGCTATTGTTTTCTACACCATCAATGTAATGTATCATGTATGACTTTGAATGCATGCTAGCAAATATCAAGCATTGTTTGTTATGCATTTATCAATATACCGATTCATTTCCCATAATGCACCAAACTCTTCAACTACGAATTGTTTTGCACTTCTTATGGTATATTTCCCCCTAGATCGTTTTATTTAGTAAAAGTAATCTGTGAACACTGATGGTGTTTCTTACAAGTGAATTGCCACTGTCACGTTTGAGTTACAATATTAACAGTGCAGTAGGTTTGTTGAAAACTAAGAACAAATAAGGCTTAAATATGTTGTCCCTCAAATTTAGGGGTTCGGCTTTTTTTAGTCTCTCCAATTAAAAGTTGTTCTTTTAGTCTTTAAATTTTGAAAATGTTTTTTTAATCCTCTTAAATTAAAAAACTGTCACAAATTATACATTTAACCTGTCAAAAATCAAAAGACTAAAAATATTTCACAAATTTAAAAGACAAAATATTTTTAAATTTAAAGGACTAAAAACATATTTAAGTCAACAAAATAATAATTTTTCCCTAAAATAATCCTTTTTAACCAATACAAAAAGCAACCAAGGGAAACTGATGCAGTATAATCTTAAAAATAGAGAATATGGCGAATTTTACATGGAACAGTTATTTTTGGAGCGTATTTGTCCAGTACTTAATGACACCCATCATCCATCAAATATCACTACACACAATGAGATTAACGGTATGGCTGAACATTTTTGTTTGTACCTTAATATTACATCTACAAGACAGCCACTCCATTTTGAAACATACAGGACCACATAAACAGACTATCGTCTTTGTAATACATAACATGGCTGTTGAGAAAGCTTGTTACATCTTGAAAGCTAATATCACACATACAGTAAAAGGAAGAAAGAATAAGAATGGCAAGTAATTAATGAAAATCATAGGAGGTCTCGTGCTAGAGTCATTGGTTTTTCCTTTATAATGGTGAGTTCACCGCCACTTGGTGTAGTTAGCAGATGGTGATTGGAATCCTCGTCTTCACTCTCATCTGAATCCGAGAGGCCATCAGATTCCAGTCCTTCATCGTCTGCAATTGACATATGTTTAGAACCTTACCCTCGTGGGTTGATTAACCAAACTGCTTTATAATGTCAAATGTTTTGTCTAGATATGGTATTGACAAAAGAATAGGCCACTCCAACTTTTTCTGGTTTTCATGAATCACATAGGAGTGCACTTTTTGTTTTTCATTTTTTGTTAGAAAGTAATAAAATGTACTTACATATAGAAAAGATAGTAGATATGTAAAATGCTATGTGCCAGCCATAATAGATATTTACCACTAATAAAATTAATCTAAAAGACGCCATAAAGTGTAAAACAAGGCTAATACTGTTGTCTTCATATCTTACCAGAAAGTGCAAGATGTTCAGGGAGATGTCTAACAGCAGCAACCTGAAGGCTTTCTGGCAGAAGACAATTGCAGAAAGAACCTGAAATTCCAAATGGGATGTGGTCATATCACAACTACACTAGTTGATGCATGTGTTCAGAAAATCAATGGTCAGTTGTAAGCAACTGTGATTACTCGCTCTCACTTCCCATCAGCCTTTGAGACTTATTTCCACAATAATATAAAAATTTATTTTTCACATTCATGGCAGCATATCATTTAAAACATGAACAAGGGAGTAGGGACACAACGGAACGGAACATAGTTATGCACATTACACGGGCAAGTTGAATTCATAGTAAAGACAAAATACAGCTTATCTGGTATCAGAATAATCAAGCAAAGAGAATCCTCACCAACACGAGCCAGCCGATTTACCCATGCAGGAATAGGCTTTCCAGTTAGCTGTTGGCAAACTTCATCAGTAAAATGGTTGCAATTCTTAGCAATCAGATGGTAGCTGTCTCCATGAAATTTTACAGAAAGGCGCTCCATGAAAGAACGAAATTCTGAATAAGACATATCATTCCTGCCTAACAATACTGAACATCTGAAGATGAAGCCAGGACAGCTTCTGGGTTCGACCTCAAATATACCACTTGTTGGGTATTCATGTGCTCCAAAGCCATATTCCATACCATGCACTGTTCATGAAAACAATAAGCTAAAGTCAGTTCATGATGTTGCAATTAGTAACAATATCCAAAACTTTTAAACCAGAAATGAGATTTCTGTCAAAAACAAATGTCAGAGCAAATGTTGAATTGGATTTGGTGAAGAGGAACTCAACTAATGACTTGAACACAAACATTAAATAAGCCCCCAAGTTGGACCTGCTAAGCATAATTTATGATAGCCCCCAGAATATTCGACGCATCCTTTGGTTATACTCTAATTTATTACTACTGAAGCTCAATATGGGCATGTGGGATTTTCTTTTACAACATTTCACTTTAATAAACTAACAAAACAAATAATCACCATCCAAATATGGTAAATTTTGATGATAAATATATAGAATCAAAAGCAGTGCAGTGAATTTCAAACAGTATTATCCAAGTAAGTTGCTTCTTTTACTGGGAGCGTATTGCTTAGGAAGAAAAAGATAAAAACTAAAATTATTTTGGAATAACAAAATGAGCCACTACAAAAATGTAGTAACAAAATGGTTTATGGCTGCAGCAAAACACTCAAATGAATAAAAAAATTGATGAATAACAAATACTAAGTTAAATAAAAACCCTAAAACTAGTTTGTCGGAGCTATTGTTATTCAGAACTCACAAATATAAGCCAACCATCCAGGACTTGATAGCACAAGATGCATACTAGTAGCTAGGGCTGTGCAAAATAATCCAAATATATAAAATCAATCCATATCCAATTCAATCTAATCCACTTTATATCCATTTAAATGGTTTGGTTTATATCCAAATCCAATTTTTTGGATTTTAAATCCAATCCAATTAATTGGATATGGATTGAATATTTGTTTGGATTTTCAAATCCAATACAATTTTTGGGATGATGATTGCTAGATTTTTTTGGCTAACTTTGGTAGGAATTATTTTTTGGTCGATCTTGCCAAGAGTTATTTTGGACAACATCAACTGATGATGTTTTTAAACCATCATCGGTTGAAACTATTTTTTGGTTAACGTCAATAAGGGTTTTTTCAGCCAACATTGGTCGAGATTATTTTTTGGTTAACATCAGTTAGGGTTTTCTTTTGTGATGTCTGTCAAGATTATTTTTTGGTCGACGTCAGGTAGGTTTTTCAACCGATATCGGTCATGATTTTTTTGGTCAACATCAGACGACTTTTTTTTGCCGACGTTGGCTTGGAATTTTTTGGCCGACATCAACCGAAAAACATCATCGACTAACATTGGTAAAAAAAACTCGCTAACGTTGGCCAAAATATTCCCCCAATTAACGCCGATAAAAAAAATCCTAGTTGATGTCAACAAAAAATATCGTTAGTCAGCACTGGCCAAAAGAAATAGTCATGGTCAATGTTGGCAAACAAAACCTAGCTGACACCAACAAAAAAATAGTTTCAACTAGCGTCAACAAAAAAACCTAGCCAACGTTGACCAAAGTATAGTATCGGCTGATGTTGGCCAAAAAATATCGATGTTCGTCATCGGCCAAAAAAATCGTACCGATGCTAGCAAAAAAACCCTAACGTTGACAAAAAAACCAATCACGATAACCGCTGATCGAAAACCCCTACTCGATGTCGGCCAAAAAATATTACTGACCGACATTGACTAAAAACCTTAGTCGACCTCGACCATAAAATAACCCTACTAAGATCAATCAAAAACATCCTTGACTGACGTCTACCAAAAATGCATTGACCGACGTCAGTCAAAAAAAATTCCTGGTTGAAGTTGGTCTAAAAATGTCTGGGCCGATGTCAGCCCAAATTGCCCTAGTTGAGATAGGCTGAAACCAAGATCGATTGAAAATAGTCTTGACCAAGATCGGTTGAAAATAACTCTTAAATGAACAAGTGCTAAGTTTTCACTTTTTAGCGTTTAATTACTAAAATTTGTAAAAAAAAAATCCTTATAACATTTAAGTGGATATAAATTGGATATGACCAAATCCATATCCACTTAAATGGATTGGATCTTGAATCCAAATTGTTTTAAAAAAAATATGAATATAGATTTAAGATCCAATCCATTTAAGTAGATATGGATTGGATATGGATTAGATTCTTAAAAATTCAATCAATGCCCACCCCTACCAGCAGCAACGCAATATAGTGCAACGGTAAAAATTCTAGAATCTCAGACAAGAGCAATAGAAATGAAAGTTTCCATGTAATTAAAAACTTTAGTTTATTTAAATTGATAATTAAAGGCTCAAAGTGAAGGAATCAAAGATGAAAGATATTGCATGGGTTATGACCCAAATGTAGCAAGCACACAAGGTTGCCATATCATTGATTAGCTTAAGACAACATAGAGGTGGGATGAAGGGTCACACTGACAATAATTAAAACAACTCACAAGAGACCATATAAAGATATGCCTAAAATAACCATTATCTTTCTTAAAACAATCTCAGCAGTGTATATATCTAAAAGATTTGTATCCGACTAGAGTGAGAAAGGAGTTATTGTTGAAGTACAAGTGTGAAGTAAAGTCCCATGTAGGAATTGGAAGATTGAACACCATATAAGTGAAGGAAAGATCCATAAACCTAAACTGTAAGGTTTTGGATTAAAGTATGGTGTTAGATTCACTTATATGGTTGTTCATGGCCCATTGGTGTAAATCTTTCCGATATTTACCCCCTTAATTTTCCAACAATTGGTATCAAAGCCTGATTTGACTTAGTGATCGGCTCGGATGAGTAAGATGGCGGTAGTAGATCCTTGGCCTGGGGATTCTTTGTATCGAAAGTCTTTCTGGTAATGGGTCTAGGCGACGTGTCCTATGGATGGAGTGGTGGAATAAGTATCTAGAGCATGTGGGCTCTAATGACCACCATGAAAAACACTAGTGGATAAAAATGACTTCCTATTGAAGTATAAGTATGAGATGAAGTCTCATATCGTGTAGGAATGAAAAGGTTGAACACCATATGAGTAAAGGAAAGATCCATAAACTTGAACTTTAAAATTTTGGGTTAAGGTGAACTGTTAGGTTCACTTATATCATTGTTCACATCTCATTGGTATAAATCTCTCCGGTATTTATTCCCTCGATTTCCGAACAATTACTTAATCACCAGGTATAAGCATCACAACCTTAACTAGAACTTCTAGAAGCATGATCACAAAAAACAAAAATAATGAAGCATTATTGCATTTTAAAATCTCAATGTCACTCGACTCTCGAGATAGAACTAATTCATTAACCATGAATGGAGAAACCATAGTTCTTCAATGACAAAACATATATAGATCTTTTGGCAAGACAATAGATTTCATTAGATGAGGAAGAACTTGTAATCACATATGCATGTATGCACGTGTTTAAAGCCTTTACCATGATGCAATGGTATATACCCAAAATGACACATCAATGCTCAAGCTCAACAGAATGCTACGTTTGATTGTCAAAATGTACTACTGAGTTACCCTTTGAATCATAAAATCAGAGCATTAAACTGCATTAAGAACATAATTTATCCCAAAATCTAACATATCACGAAGCATAAATGGGAGTTTTTCTCAAGAGCATCATGGGAAAAAAAAGAGAAGGCAAAAAAAGATAGAAAAGAGAAAAGGTAGAGCAGAAAAAGGAGACACTGTAAAGGGAAAGGCAAAATAGTAACTCAATCATTAAAAACAAGGAGCCAAAGTGCCAAACAAACTATTTCCTACTATAGTAATCCAAATATATTTAAGAGTTTTTAGGAATGAAATGTCAAACCTTAGATCCAATAGGTATATTAATCCATAATAAAGGCCCAAATAATTACACTTGAAGTTTAAAATAATAGAAAACCATATCTTAATTCCCACATTACCAGATGCAAAAAAAAAAGAGTAAAGTCCCACCCTTCAGGAAATCTAGAGTCATATGCAACAACAATTTTGTACTAACTTTACCATCCCAATTTAATGCACTTGCATATTGGTTATGTACTTCAGTCATGTTTGATATGAAGTGTTATCATGAATGGGAAGTTCCTACTAGCCAAATAATATTCAAAGCAGAATCCCATATACCAACCATTATAATGAATGTCTCCTATTTTAACCATCATGCAGCATTTTCTAAAGGCATATCACTACAAGCAGCAACAAGAACAACAAAGCTTAATCCTACTATGTGAGGTGGGCTACATGGACCATTCGGCTAAGTTAAAAACTAAAGCTGTTACCGATCAAAAACTAATACAAGAAACCTAAACCGATGAATGAGAGGACAACCTACTGTCAAGTAATGCATTCACATGTCTTTCTTCTTGGTTGATCAATACACACAGCAACTTGATTCACACTGCGGATTATAATCAGCTCCTATTCAACTACCAGTTCAGTTTTTCTATTCTCTACCACTGTTCAATAATCAAAATGTCGCGCCATAACATCATTTTGCAATCCCAAAACAACTTGCAAAATTTAATTCTCTCATCACAAGCTGAACTCAAAATTAAAACTTGACAGTGGAGGAAGTACAATACAATACGATACAAGGATCACAGAAACAAACCTTCTATGCCCGAATGAAAGATTCCAACCCCAAAGGCGTAAAGATAATTGTTGGCAGGTGTAAGATCATACACATTGAGATACACCAGAGAACCATTCTCTCTCAAGCTATTTTGCACCCTTTCCAACCTCGAGCTCAAGGGGAACTCGGGCATTGTGTATGATTTCCTCCCTTACTCCTCCCCCAATTCTCCAATTATATTCCCAGCATTACAATTCCATCCTTCTTCGCCTCAAAAACAGAAGCCTATGAAATTGCCACAAAAAGAAAATATTATCTTTTTTAAATGCGCAAGAAAACCCTTTTACAAAAATTAACATACAACAAAAGGGCAGGGAAAAAATTGATTTTTTTTCATCAGGGTTTTGTCTAAAAAATTGGAAAGATGGAAAAAGAAAGAGGAGCTTGGTTGAAATCCTTGCCTTTATCAGACAAAGAAAATGCAGGTAAGGTTCAGAGTTCGTGTGATTGAATTGTTATTATGTTAAGGAAAAAAATGGGAAAGGCATAAATCTGAAGAATAGAGAGCGTAGATCCCAAAAATGAAAAAAAAAAAAAAGTGGAATGAGCGCATATGGGGAATGAAAGAAAAAAAGAGAAACTTACAAAAGAAGAAGAGGGAGGAAAGTGGAGGGAAGGGAGGGTAGAGCTTGAAAAATCAACAACAAATTGGAGAAGAAATGTGAGGTAGCAAGTACTTAACCATGAAGCCTAAATTAAAAAAGTTAAATTAGAGAGGCTTGCCTTGGCCGCCAAAGCAGGGAAACAAGTAAGTAATTTTTTGGAGGTATTTTTAAAAAATTATACCAAGTTTGTTTGTGTTTATAAAAGTAATTTATTATTCTGGACCATCAAACTCAGGTTATTTCCTACTCATTCGCATACGAAATTACTTTTTTCTAGTAATTTATTATTCTCATATTTTTTAAGTCTTTAATTAATGAGTCCCATCAAATTATTCGCTATTAGGGGTAGAATAACGCATATGACCTAGAGTTGGCATTAACCACCTTTAACTGAATTTTAACTGAATTAAAAACTTTATATATATATATATATAGGAATTAGAAAGGTTTATGACTAGTATAATTTAATAGCGAAATAAAACAGTTAGGTTAGTGTAATACACCTGTGTAATGTAAAACTTTGGTTATTTTAAAAATTGCTGTGGAGACTGATTGAACCGAAAATTGGTTTATGGATAGTTCAAGAAGTTAATGAAATAAAAATTAATTTTAAAGACTAAATTAACTTATGATTATGAAAGTTAGAGATTAAATTTGCTCCCTTTTTTTAGGTATAATCAAGAGTCAAACTAATCCATGATATCGATTTTAAAAATGAAAATAATATATTTTTTTCTTTAAACTTTAATATTCATTTATATTAATGAATTATAATATTGCAGGTTTTTAGAGTTTATTTTTGTACACAATTATTAATAGTGTGATTTTTAATATAATTATTATAAAAATTAACAAATATATATAAGAAGATTATAAGAATCTCATTCTCAAAAGAAAGTAATTTAGTTAGGAAGCCAAATACAACTTGGATCATATTAATGCTTCTTATAATAAACATAATTGTCAAATCCACTGATTATGATCTTTCAAAGAAGAAGAAAAATACTATTTAAGCAAGTGGATGTCATCATTGGAGAAAGAATTATTTAATATATAACCTAAATGAAGAACATAAAAACTGCAGCTTGTCAAAAATTTAGAACAGTGAGTAATGAGTATGCCCATCCAAGACCAAAATGGAAACCGTTCTGATTGAATGGACCACCACAATTTGGTTTTTGAAAATAAATAATTATGCATTGAGCTCTGAAAATTCACGTGGGTTTGCCTTTATCCGATTGTGATATTTTGACCCCTAACTTATTCACAATTTCTTTTACAAACGCCATTTGTGGGTTTCAATCCTCCTATAATCATTTTGAGAGAAAAATATTTATTTTTATGTATGTTCATAATTTTTTACAAAAACCAATAATTATTTTCAATACTAAATAAGAAATCTCATATATTTCCAATCCAAATAAAAAAAGTTCAACTACATCATCAAACTGCTAATTAGTTAAGTACATAATATTCACCAAGATGACGAGAAAAACAAATAGGAGCGGCTGGAAATACAAAATCTCAAACATAAACAGAATAATTACTTATAAACAATTAAAAAAAAATCTATAACTTGTTGTATTGTTTTTTAATTGAAATCTCATATTGTTGCAATTTCGCACATGTCGATTGAAAACAAATCTTGGCATTTTGCGCTTCCCTGTTCCTTTCATTTGCTAGTAAATTTGCTAATGGATAGCGAACGTGATATTCACGGAAAAATCTCAATAATTGTTTTTGGAATATCTGCATCAAACTGGAAGTGGGTTTGTTCAGGCACATCAATTATTTTGTTTTATTACCTGTAACTAGTAAAATAAATATTCTCTCCTTTTAGGCTTCACTTAGCTCTTTATGATGATGGTGAAGAAGTTAAGAAAGATATAACATTTTTAACTACAAATTTATAGTTTTTAAGATAATAATATTAAATTGAATACTCTAACAGATATAAATTTAGATCACTTTAAGTATTGTTGAATAATAAATTTAATAATTTTGGGTTGTTGGAAAAACATTACTTGCATTAATAGGAATATGGCATTTGGGACTTTTTATTTAACACTCAACTGATTCATCTTAATCACCTGAATACATAAAGGTTTGACACCTTGATTTATAATAAAGAAAAGTTTCCACCAATCAGGCATGAAATATACTACAGATCAAGGTCATCAATTCAACACTATTACTCTTTTGACTTCAAACACCACCCCCACTATATTCTAAGAAAATCACCTATCAATTTGTCTCTAACATGTCATGGTATCCTTTTTTTTATTGACAAATATTAATTTATTAGTTTTAATAAAAGTGTTTATCGGAAGAATTCAAACCTGTAATCTCTCTCCTTTCCTTCATTCTTTTCTAATCATTGGATCAATCTTATATCGATCTTTTAATGGTTAACCTTCAAATATAGATGTTGATTCAGTTCTATAAATTATAAGATAGAGACCAGTTAATATAGTTAATGTTCTATTTGCAAGAATCATTACTCATTAGTAAATGTCAAAATGTGGAACAACTGTGATGATCAAGCATGTTCCACACGAACGTTATCAGAGATATTTATATACATTATAACTATAGGGATAAATTGTCATTTGCATGTTTACATATCACAATGGATATCTGCACTAGTGGTTAGCCCAGCTTTCAGCTTGTTGCTGACATTTGAGAAGCCAAGAGTGGTGCGTGTTCGAGTCCTCATTTTCCAACACAGTTATCTTCATTGTCGATGACATTGTAGTATAAGGAAGACACCATGCCGTCAAACTTTGAAACTACTTGATGAGTTGATAAGCCGCAATATCGCTTCCCAAGACGAGCAATGAAGATATCTACGATTTTCTTGAACATGGAGTCTTCTTGGATGAGTGGTTGCTCTACAAACTCAACCAGGGGCATCCACTGCATCACATCACTTAAGAGTTACATTGGAAATTCAGATAAGTAAAAGTTTGCATGTAACAAGATACCTCACTTCAATGTTTGTTTCACAAAGTAACTGTTATGCTACCTTAATCACTAAATGTTGATCAAGGGAAGTTTATGCAAGTGGTACTGAAGTCAAATTGATCGATCTTCAACTTGGTTTTTGGGATATAATATAACCCTGTGGTTTCTTAGTTTATCTATAATTCCACGTCCCTTGATATTCTATACTCATCACTCACTAGATATGGATTTAGGAATGGTTACAAAACAAAGAAAATGAAAGGAAAATTAAAAAAAGGAACATATTATTAATTTGGTGACTATAGTATTCTACACGAATACAGAACATTAAACATAAGGAACTGCAAGGAAATAAGTTAATCATCTCCAAGAAAAAATTCCTTTAATTGTCTTCATGAGTCAGAATATCTTACCTTTGCTGCTGCAATTTCAAGATCATCAACAATGACCTTAGATGACAGGGGTCTTAGCATGCAGATGAAGAACAAATCTGACTTCTCGAAGGCCACATTATGTGCATGCCTAGAATTTATGATAAAACTCTTCAGATCTTGAAGAAAAATACAAGAAAAGTGTGGCAGTAATGGAATTAAAAGCTAAATTATGCAGCATTCTGTGATCACAGTAGATTCTGTAACTAAGTAGTTGATTACAAGATAAACCCTTCCAGTTTTAACTTAGACATCATAATTAGATGGTGACAAATTATTTAAAATGGATCAAGTATATACACAAAATCAATAGTTACTGTTTCAGATTTATTTTATTAAAGAAATTTTTTAATTTCATGATCACATGGTTGAGTATGAACAGTGCTGTTACCTGAATGCTATGACTTCAATGAAATCTGTATCGATCTGCAACATAAAGCAGCTAGCATCAGAAGAAGCCCTTACGCAATTGATGCTTATAATACAAACTCATGAATGCATTCAACACCAGAGGAATATATCAACTACACCAAACTTACCCCAGTTTCCTCCTTCACTTCTCTTACAGCTCCTGTATATATTTCCTCTGCCTGAGATAATTCACACAAGTGATAAAGAATTCAAGTTGCAAAATAATTGCATAAATGAGACTACAATTCAACACTGTCTCTAATTTGGTCTTCTATTTTGTTTCTAAAGCATTAAAGAAAATTAAGTGAAGCTGCAAAATAAATACTCAAGAATGAATCCGGTTGGTATCTTCCAAAGACCAAGAGTTGCTGGAGAACAATGTCTCTCTTGTACTACAAGCACCTTTACGAATTTTTAACAGAAAATTATACAAATGTTAGCGCTTGCAAAATTCAAATTAGATAAAAAAACTGTCTTGACATCATATAAAAAAATGCAGAATGTTTAGTAGCTTGAAAAAAGTTCTTTGCAAATCCTAGTGCAGAATGTCCTGCTTTCTTATTTAATAATTGGATGAAGTTTCTTCTTTCTTATGTTAATTACGTTAGAAGCAATCATACTTCATTTGTCATTGATGACAAATCCCCCAACTCCAACTGATGTGATGCATTCGCTGGAAGCATGCTAGGTCGGCAGGAATCCAGTAAGTTAACATCACATATCCTGGCTCTGCATGGTGGTATTGGAAGCCTTCCTGAGACCAAAATGAGTTACCTCATAGGGTCAACAACTCCTCAATGAGTAAAAACAAAGGCTTAACTGAATAGAGACAGATAAGTGGATGAATTTATTGGTCTTTTTGCAATGTTAATTCATTTAATTTTGTGAACTTAATAATGAAACATGACACATACTGAAATCTCTCATATGCACATGTTATTTTCTTTATTTCTTAATTGGTAGACTTGTGAGAAGTTAAATTACCTTCACAGCAATTGGAACAAGATCAGATTGTTCTAAGGGCAACTTAAGCCAAATTCCCTTCTTTCCCTGCAAATTATCAGATAACTTAATATATATAACTTTGTGCTAGATGATGCCTTCAAGAGGAAACAGATGCAATCACAAAATAAAAGCACACAGAAAGTACTGATGGTGTCTTTTATGTTTACATATCACAATGGATATCTGCACTAGTGGTTAGCCCAGCTTTCAGCTTGTTGCTGACATTTGAGAAGCCAAGAGTGGTGCGTGTTCGAGTCCTCATTTTCCAACACAGTTATCTTCATTGTCGATGACATTGTAGTATAAGGAAGACACCATGCCGTCAAACTTTGAAACTACTTGATGAGTTGATAAGCCGCAATATCGCTTCCCAAGACGAGCAATGAAGATATCTACGATTTTCTTGAACATGGAGTCTTCTTGGATGAGTGGTTGCTCTACAAACTCAACCAGGGGCATCCACTGCATCACATCACTTAAGAGTTACATTGGAAATTCAGATAAGTAAAAGTTTGCATGTAACAAGATACCTCACTTCAATGTTTGTTTCACAAAGTAACTGTTATGCTACCTTAATCACTAAATGTTGATCAAGGGAAGTTTATGCAAGTGGTACTGAAGTCAAATTGATCGATCTTCAACTTGGTTTTTGGGATATAATATAACCCTGTGGTTTCTTAGTTTATCTATAATTCCACGTCCCTTGATATTCTATACTCATCACTCACTAGATATGGATTTAGGAATGGTTACAAAACAAAGAAAATGAAAGGAAAATTAAAAAAAGGAACATATTATTAATTTGGTGACTATAGTATTCTACACGAATACAGAACATTAAACATAAGGAACTGCAAGGAAATAAGTTAATCATCTCCAAGAAAAAATTCCTTTAATTGTCTTCATGAGTCAGAATATCTTACCTTTGCTGCTGCAATTTCAAGATCATCAACAATGACCTTAGATGACAGGGGTCTTAGCATGCAGATGAAGAACAAATCTGACTTCTCGAAGGCCACATTATGTGCATGCCTAGAATTTATGATAAAACTCTTCAGATCTTGAAGAAAAATACAAGAAAAGTGTGGCAGTAATGGAATTAAAAGCTAAATTATGCAGCATTCTGTGATCACAGTAGATTCTGTAACTAAGTAGTTGATTACAAGATAAACCCTTCCAGTTTTAACTTAGACATCATAATTAGATGGTGACAAATTATTTAAAATGGATCAAGTATATACACAAAATCAATAGTTACTGTTTCAGATTTATTTTATTAAAGAAATTTTTTAATTTCATGATCACATGGTTGAGTATGAACAGTGCTGTTACCTGAATGCTATGACTTCAATGAAATCTGTATCGATCTGCAACATAAAGCAGCTAGCATCAGAAGAAAGCCCTTACGCAATTGATGCTTATAATACAAACTCATGAATGCATTCAACACCAGAGGAATATATCCAACTACACCAAACTTACCCCAGTTTCCTCCTTCACTTCTCTTACAGCTCCTGTATATATTTCCTCTGCCTGAGATAATTCACACAAGTGATAAAGAATTCAAGTTGCAAAATAATTGCATAAATGAGACTACAATTCAACACTGTCTCTAATTTGGTCTTCTATTTTGTTTCTAAAGCATTAAAGAAAATTAAGTGAAGCTGCAAAATTAAATACCTCAAGAATGAATCCGGTTGGTATCTTCCAAAGACCAAGAGTTGCTGGAGAACAATGTCTCTCTTGTACTACAAGCACCTTTACGAATTTTTAACAGAAAATTATACAAATGTTAGCGCTTGCAAAATTCAAATTAGATAAAAAAACTGTCTTGACATCATATAAAAAAATGCAGAATGTTTAGTAGCTTGAAAAAAGTTCTTTGCAAATCCTAAGTGCAGAATGTCCTGCTTTCTTATTTAATAATTGGGATGAAGTTTCTTCTTTCTTATGTTAATTACGTTAGAAGCAATCATACTTCATTGTTGTCATTGATGACAAATCCCCCAACTCCAACTTGATGTGATGCATTCGCTGGAAGCATGCTAGGTCCGGCAGGAATCCAGTAAGTTAACATCACATATCCTGGCTCTGCATGGTGGTATTGGAAGCCTTCCTGAGACCAAAATGAGTTACCTCATAGGGTCAACAACTCCTCAATGAGTAAAAACAAAGGCTTAACTGAATAGAGACAGATAAGTGGATGAATTTATTGGTCTTTTTGCAATGTTAATTCATTTAATTTTGTGAACTTAATAATGAACATGACACATACTGAAATCTCTCATATGCACATGTTATTTTCTTTATTTCTTAATTGGTAGACTTGTGAGAAGTTAAATTACCTTCACAGCAATTGGAACAAGATCAGATTGTTCTAAGGGCAACTTAAGCCAAATTCCCTTCTTTCCCTGCAAATTATCAGATAACTTAATATATATAACTTTGTGCTAGATGATGCCTTCAAGAGGAAACAGATGCAATCACAAAATAAAAGCACACAGAAAGTACTGATGGTGTCTTTTCATTTCTCAAACATGCATATCATAGAAACCTTAAAAAGATACTTATGCTATGCTTGCCTTACGGATAGTTATTATAAAATTT
The DNA here is from genome assembly GCF_000004515.6 of Glycine max. Classification (NCBI taxonomy): domain Eukaryota; kingdom Viridiplantae; phylum Streptophyta; class Magnoliopsida; order Fabales; family Fabaceae; genus Glycine; species Glycine max. Next base: position 6,121,226 of record NC_038241.2, read on the forward strand.
ATTTTCAAAGGAAGAAACATCAGAATCATTTAGAGGTGACAAGTTTCCATGTGAACATAGTTAGTTCATGTTAGAGAATAGAGAGGATAAGAACATGGACAAAGGATTTACCATCTTTTTCCACTGAGAAAGAGACAAACGCAACACAGATGCAAAGGTATATGGGTTGGATGGTAACCTATCCGGATGAACAACAACTCCCCCATACTCATCATCAAAGGCATCAAGTAATTTCAGATTTGTGGAATAGAATCTTGAAATTGAGCCATTTGTTCCATTAATTCGATGGGAACTCGTTTCTGCTGCAAAATTATCTTGACCAACTGAACTAATGAATGCTTTATCTGTCAAATAAGTGTTATCCGAGGCACAATAAGTCCTCAAAAACAACCCTGAAATTGAACATTAGAGAGTATTAAACCCACATTCCAATTGGACCCCTGCAAAAATAAAATAAAATCCAATTTTTTTCTACCAAATGAAATACCAAACTCTTCCCACATTCTTGGTGGTAGATAAAAAAAGGGAGGGGGGGGGGGGGGGGGGGGGTGACATCGATTATTAGCAAAAATGTCAACTTTAGAAACGTGTAAGCGAAATCAACCATGGCTTATAACTCGTGAGCCAAAATTAATTCAGGTATTCTGTCTTACTGGTTAAAGAAAAAAATAAAAAAAGAAGCTCAAAACTAACAAAAAGGTTCTGTTTCATGAAATTAAAATAAAAAAACAACAAATCAAAGAGAAAAAAAGAATACAACAAAAAAAGCCTCAAAGAATGATGTATTTGGGTAATTGTTAGTTACCTCTGCGGCACTTGAAGTGGGTAGAAAATCTAACTCCAACTTTGTGCCTGAAACTGGAGAACAAAGTGGAGTAGGATCTTCCAACATGGACAACCTCAGATGTGGACGCAGAACAAGAAGAGAACGATTTCAGCTCCATCAAAATCAGTGGTCGAAACTCAACTCACAAGACAAATCTCACACTGGTAGCCACAGGGAATCACTGACCAATTGTTAACATAATATGAAGGGTAAGCACGTATATGCGAGAATCTTCACAGAAATCTAGGCAACCTTAGCAGGTATCGAACCTTGACATGTCTAAAGAAACATCGTGGTCGTGGTCGTGATCATGGTCATGGGACTCATCGATTTTCTGAGTGTGCTATAGCTTCCCTTCCAATGCTTGAGTTAAGAAGCTTGATAATCCAAGTGGCTTCCAACAAATTATAGAAGATATAATTCAGCATAATCCACATTGGGACAAAGCTAGTTTTGACAACACTTAAGGATTAAACTGGTGGTGCATATTGAGCCATGCGTGATTATCTGTCATATAATGACAAAAAATCAACCAGAAGCAGAAGCAGAACAAAATTCAAAATTTGTTAATTTCTTTTTTTTCTTCACGAATTATAACAATTTATTTTTATTAATCTTCGTCAAAAAAATTCACTGACTAAGTGAACACGTTTTCTCCATTTAAACTAAAATTTAATTTAAGAAGAATGAATCTAATATTATTGATGAATTATATAATAAAGTAATAAATTGAGAAAAGGAGGTAAGTTATTTGTTAATTATAGCAGTGGAGCTGTGGAGGTACTGTTAGTATTTGTAGTCCCTGTCTCTCTCTCGTCATTTTTATAACACCTAGTTAACTAATTTATCACAATTAAAGAAATTGATTAATTTAATTAATAATATGAAATTAAATATATCTTAAATTTATTTATGTATTACTCCTAATATTCTACTGACTGCTTATTGAATTAAGAGAAAGAAGTTTAATAAAGAATATTTTCTTAAAAAGTAATTAATACGAAAGATATTTTAGATTTATTCTTATAAAAAATACAAAAATTACTTCTAATTTGAATATTATAACAAAGATAGGAGAAAATATTATTGCACTAACTGCCCACGGCTTTTAATTTTTTATATTTCACTTTATACGTAGTTGCTAGTTACTGTGTGTGTGTGTGTTTTTTTTTTTTTTTTTTTTTTCCATATATACTCTATATATTAAGAAGTTCAGTAAGAGAGGTAAAAAAAAGTAGTTAAGTGGGAGAAAAAAAGTACTAACTGGAGTAGGAAGTTGAAATATAATAGTAGGATGATTTGTAATATATTAGTTGAAAGACAAAATAAAGAGTCCAGAACAAGTGTAGAACCCAGAGAGGACTGATTTTATCTTCTTTTTTTTATTTGATTTTGATTCATTATCATATTCTATATTCTTTTATTTTTCAGTTTCCTTCTGGCTTTTTCTGCGGTCAAAGAGTCCGGTCCCCCATATATATATATATATATATATATATATATATATATATATATATATATATATAGGTATTTTTTTGTAATTATATTGATTGTTATGATTAATTGATTGCAATCAAACTTTTTTATAATTATAATTTTAAATAATAATTAATTTTTGTCTTAAAAGAAATTTCATAATTAATTGACGCCAATTAAAATCACTAATTGTTAGATTGATTAGAATAATTTAATGATGATATAATTAATTAATTTATAAAACATATATATGTATTATGATTAATCGTATATTATTCACATAATATTTTATTACCATTAATAAGTTACATTTTCAACAAGTAATCTGATTGCAATTATTCTGTCAATCTTCCATTATTATAACTAATTCTATAATAATTAGTTATGTTTATAAATTATAATGGAAAGAGTAGATGCGATTTGTTTGTTTGAGACCTGATTGCATAGTGCTCTACACCGAGTTGGCTGGTGCAGTGGAGATGATCCTGCGATTTATCTCATGAGAGGTTTTAGGCAAGTGATTGTAATGTTTTATGATAGTGTGTAATGAGTTTGAAAGTTTTTCGTTTGATTGACCTGTAATCTGAATAACCGTAAAAAAGGAAAATATTTTAAAATAAATAATTTAAAAATAAAAAATCTTTGATTCGAATATCAATACAAAAATCTTAATATCTTATTTAGCAACAACTTAATCAGCAACAAGATGAACCAATTTAATTAATTAATTAAAAAAACTAATAAATTTGTTGCAAACTAATGTATTTCTTTTTTTAAAAAAAAAAATTAAGGTAATTGGCATTGTTGGTGTAAAAAACTATTAAAATGATCAATTTGGTTTAAATTAAAGGAAATATTAGTAAAGGACTTTTGTAAAAGAAAAAAAAGATATTAGTAGGGGACTAAATTAAATAAAATTTTTAAGTATAAAATATTAATTAATAGAAAACAAATGTTCAAGATTCAAAATATTATTAGAAAACAAATCAAGAAGTTATCAGAGATATTACTCTACAGAGAATAAGATATTATTCAAATTCACATAATCAATATTTTCTATATGAATTCTATAAATATTATAATTAAAATAATTATTATATATTATAATATTAAACCATACATTATTTATTATTGGTATTTGAAACCATTATAATGTGCACAATTTAAATTGATTTTCAAATAAAATAATTTAAATCAACATTAATTTATTTTATATATTTATATAATATTATATATTATAATTTAAAAAGTTTTAAAAATTCATCACAAGTGTGTATATAAAATATATTTAAATATTTATTAACATATTTACGCATTTATTAAAATTTAAACTAAATAAAATATTTTATTATATTGAAACATACATGTGCATAATTTTAATTAATTGTCCAATAAAATAATTTAAATCAATATTAATTTATTTTATATATTTATATAATATTATATATTATAATTTAAAAAGTTTTAAAAATTCATCATAAGTGTGTATGTAAAATATATTTAAATATTTATTAACATATGTATTAACATGTATTTATTAAAATTTAAACTAAATAAAATATACTAAAAATTCAAATAATATAAAAAATTACTCCTATAAATGATAAAATATGAATTTAATAATCATGTAAGACATGAAAAATTAAGCTAATACTTTCATTATTGTTAATTTTAATAGAAAATTAAGCTATTATTATTATTATTATACCGCGTCAAAATAGGTCTGGTCGGGGAGTATTTTTACAAGAAAAGAAGAATATGCCTTGATTTTCACATTTTTAAATTGTACCACGTGGGGAATTATTATAAAGAAAAGTGGTAGTTGCACGTACCAAAATTTTCACATGTGAAATAGAAAAAAATATTAAATTGTTCAAATATTTTTTTATATATCTTACCTACACATTTTCAGAAAATGCTATTGTACAAAATATTTGTAAACATAAGTAAATGTCAACAACATGATAATATACCTATAAATGTTTGATTTACATAAAATTTCGTATAAATGCTTAGTATCATATCATTCAACCATTAAATTTGTTAAATTTATGTTCTATTAAAAATGATTAAATAAAATAAATATTTAAACTTGTATTTAGAGTTATTAACAAATCCCTTTTTATATAAATTAGAGTAAATATTCATGAACAGAATAGAATCATTTCCCCTATCTCTTTATCCATAAAATTATGTTTTAAAATAATGATTAAAAGGTGTAATGATCATGGTGCTTAGATGGGCCCGGAATTTCCAATTATTTTTAGAATAAATAGATGAGAATAACCAAATTCCGTCGGGCATTTTGTTGTTGTTTTATATATCAGACAAAAAATCACAAAATAATTCCATTCCCCGCTGATACGAAATTAATTTTAAATTTAAAAGCCAATGCTAAATCAATGTGGCATGTTTCAAATGTGCAATTCAACAAGAAACCTGAAGATATAGTTACAGCTGGACCATTTATATGATATTCAAATCAACTTAGAGTTGTTATAAAGGTATATACTCCATTTTAAAATGTACTTAAGAGGATAGAGAGATAAATAAAAAATAAAAATATACGTAAGGAGAGGAAATAGAGAGATAATAAAAAAATCTTAAGTGTAATTAGGATTTTTTATTTTGTTCGATAATTTTAGTTTTTTTATTAAGTTCTTTTATTTTAAAAAATACGTGATTTTAGTCTTTTTATTTTAAAAGACTCATTTAGTCTTTTTATTTTAGAAAAATTATAATTTTGATTAAATTTTTAATTTTGTTTGTATTTTATTTATTTTCTTTTGATTTAAGGGAATCCTAAATCTTGCATATTTATTTAAGGTATTATAAAGAAATAACTTAATTAATTATAAAATAAAAAATAGAAGATAAAATATAGACAAAATTATAGAGATACGAGGATAAAGATTAAATCAAAATTATAGATTTTCTAAAATATAAGAATCAAAATTATAGATTTTCTAAAATATAGATAAAATATTTATTTAAGGTATTATAGATAAAATATTTATTTAAGGTATTATAAAGATTAAATCAAAATTATAGATAAAATATTTATTTAAGGTATTATAAAGATTAAATCAAAATTATAGATTTTCTAAAATATAAGAATCAAAAGATACGAGGATGAAATGTTTCAATTTTAAAATAAAGAAATTAAAATTACGAATCGAGTAAAATTGATGGACTAAAATTATATTTAAATCGAAATGATATTTCATATTTGTACAAGAGAGAGAAAAGAAAAAAATTAAAACGTAGTAGATGATAGAATAATAGAGAGCAATAGAATGAAAAAATAATATTATATAATTTGTTGTATGTGTATAGCATATTTAAATAATATGATAAAAAAACTAGAATAGAAATAAAATAAAAAAATAAAACAATATATCAAGATAATAATTCTTCAGCTTATAGGATTTTTATTCTTAGTCGAACTACCTCTTGTCCTTTATTGTCGGAGGGTTATATTAATTTATTACCTTTAATTTTTTTTCGACAGAATTACCTCTATTTCATAAAACCTATTTTCGACAATGGAATTACGTTTTTTTTTTTACTACTTATGCACTCTGCTTGCAGATTGATATATTTTTTTTCTTTTGGTTAGATAATTGATTATTAGGTAATTATTTGAGCGTTGAAATTTTTTGTTTTGTCAAAGAAAAATGAGGTGAGATTGATATAAAAGAAAAAGTGAGTAAATATCTATAATTATTTTTTATGTGATTTTTATGATTCTATTTAAGTTTAATGTTTATGAACAAAGAATTTTATATTATTATCTAATAAGATATTATTATTTGAATTATTTTAAGATAATTATTTTAAAAAGTATTAAATTTATCACACATGTGATTGAATATTTGTGTAAAAAAATTTAAATTGTAAATGTATATTTTTTTTTTCTTTCATGTGATTATAGAGAAGGAAAGAAGTTTGCTTTTACTTAAAAAAAAAAAAAAAAAAAAAGGAAAGGAGCGCATTTTGTGTTAGCCGTTTGGCAGGGAAGTTGCTGGGCGTGATGGGTAAGAAAACTGAAGAAGGACATAAACCAACAGAAAAAAAAAAAAAAAAGAAAATTACAGGGAACAACATTCTCACATGATTTCATTATACTTAATTTTTTGTTGGGTGTGATTTCATACATCTACTCTCAATGACACATGATTTGATATGGGATTATATCCGTTTTCTTCTCATTGTCGGAGGGTATAAAGTATGAAGGGTTAAACATGTTTATGAATATTGAAAAGTTTGTTTTTCATTTTTAAAATGTGTCACATTTGATTTCAGCGACTAAGGTCGGAAAAAAAAATAATAATGATGCAATTGTGGTAGTTTTTGACTGACAGAAAACATAAATAATAGATTTGTAATTCGTGACGTTTAACCACCACAAAGTACCCTTCACCCTACTTACCAAATTTTATTTCCGCCATCGTTAAGTCTTCTTCTTTCTTGAAGACAGCAATCACCCCACTACGAGGGGTGACAAAATAGATGGATTAGATAATTTTTAGTTTGGATGGTAATCAATTGAATTAAAATAATTTATTTTAATCCATTAAAAATTTATTTAAAAAATTTGATTCATTTTGATTTATTTGTAAAAACTCCTCCAATTCATCTATTAACAAATTTTGTTATGGATAGACATCTAATCCATCTATAAAAATAATATATTTTAAAAATTAATTATTTTTAATTTAAAAAATACATTTTAAAGAAATAATATTGTTATTTAAAATAATAACAACTCTTGCCAAGGTCGCTTGAAAATTGTTTTGATTGATATTGGTCAAAAATTGCCCTAACTTACATTAGCTATGTTGGTTGAAAATTGTTCTAACTTACGTCAGTTGAGAAACTTTGGCTGAGGTCAATAAAAAAAAAATCCTGGCTGAGTCGGTCGAAAAAAAACTAGTTGAAGATCAATTGAAAATTTGTTTGGCCGATGTTGGTCGAAACGTCAATTGAAAATAACCTTACCAATGTTGGCTGATAAACAATCTTAACCAAGATTAGCCATAAAATAGTCTCAACTGAGGTCGGTTGAAATTAGCCCCGACCGACATTGGCAAAAAGTTAGCATGGGTCAAGGTCGGTCTAAAACTGTCCCAACCAAGATTGGTCAAAATATATTTTTTGAACAATTTTTTTAAAAATATATTTAATAACAATTTAAATATGAAATAAGTATCTTGAATCAAGTTTGATTCGTTAAGTATTGTTTGAAAAATCAATTGGATTTTGAAAAATAATGAATGGATCGTTAATCATTTTTTGTGTGTAATGAATGGATCGAATGAATTCACTTGTAGATAGATTGGATGGATCACAAATAAATGGATTGATTTGCCAACCCTACCCACCACAAAGTAAATTTTCATTTCAATAAACTAATTTCAAATCTTCCAAAATCTCATAAAATCATTTATTCAACACCCCAATTCATCCACAAGTGAATCCATTATCCTACCCCTAATCAAATCTTCTAAAATCAATCACAAATATATACAACATTGGTTAATTATCCTACCCACCACAAATACAAAATTTTCTTGGTACATTTTGTCTCTCACTTTTTAAAATAACAATTTTTGCTCATTCATCAATTGACTGCTAGCTTCAATATTAACGACTAACGTGGCATTTCGATACTAATGTGGTGTTGGCATGAATCAATGATGTAACAATGACATGACACTAATGTGATGACTATTGCAAAAAAAATACACCATCTCTTTATTCATATTGATGAGAAAACACATAATTGAAGGGGGGAAAAAGACAATACCATAACAAAAAAATATGGAAAAATCATACAAATTTGTTTAATGCGGTTCATGCTCTCATCTCTACATCCACATAGTGTATTTTGTTAATGTGATTTAGGCTCTCATCCACAATCTCAGAACAATTTTTTAGGACAAGTTAGACAAACTTGTAAAACTTCCCTCCACGTGACCCCATCTCACTTAGGGTGTTGACCCCTTCTTTAGGCTGAGTATTTTTTCTTATCTCAAAACTTTCTATTTATTTTCTATTTATAGACCTAGCATCCTAAATTCCTAATCTTAAACAAGGAAACAAATATCTAATTTAAAGGTAATATTTCTAATTCTCAACAACATTCTAGAAACAAGATAATATCTTCTTAAATTTAAACAATATTCTAGTGATTTGAAATTATAAATTTAAATTATTTTCCAACAATAACATGTTATTAGGGGACAAAATATGCAACATTATGAAAATATAGGAATAAAATGCACAATATTGTGGAAATATGAGAAAGCAAATGCAATAAAAATAATAAATAATATAAATCATAAAAGTATTGGTATTTATTGTCTTTGAACCTCATTAAACTACTATAATATATAAATACTACTCCTTCTGGTCCTTATTATAAGGCACCTTCTAGAAGACCTTGTTGGTCCTTTTTATAAGACATTTTATGCTTTTCATGTCACTTTTTTTTTTACTTATTTGCCCTTACCAAATGTTTTTAGTGTATTTGGTTTGGGGTTGTTCTTTAATGAGGAGAGATAAAATGTTGAGCCATTTACAAATTTCCAATGAAATGCATGTTCTTTTTGGACCTTTTCAACTCCCAAACATTCCACTCGTTGACAAAGCCATATTTCACCTATTCATTAAACTAACAATCCTTTATAGGTCATTCAACTCACTGACAAAAGCCATATCCCACTCATGTTTTACAACACTGCCCAGTTCACTATCAATGGAAATAATTGCCAAAGATTCATTTGAAGTTGTCGAAGATTCGTACGAAAGTGTTCAAAAAAATCAAGTTATTGAAGATTCATGTGAAGGTGATGAATCAATTATACAAATGATTCAAATAGAGATCTTAAAGATGGAGAAGTACAATCTGTAAAACATGAAGACTTGAATGCCCAGGCTTATGCAATTGTATTCAAGAACAAAGGGATTGCAAAATTTGATCTCAACAAGTTTCCTATAGAAAATGAAAATTATGAGAATGATGAAAGAGAAGTTGTTGATAATGCATATGAAGGTGTTGAAGAAAATCTACAATTGAAAATAAGGAAATACAATTTGCAGAACATAAAGATCTGAATGCTTAGGCTCCTACAACTGTATTAGAAAACAATAAGATTGTAAATTTTGATCTCAACAAGTTTTCCTTTCCTTTTGAAGACGATGATGATGAGGATCAAGGAAAGAAAGAATTTTTTAGGAGTATGTTACAGATTTATTTTGGTAAATTTTATTAGGAACATGGTTTGTTTGGGACTAGACTTTGTTTGATAAGTGATTGGTTTATTGTAGGGTGTTTTGATGTTTTTTTGGGAAGCATAGTGATAATTTGACAAAACATGAAAGGAGTAATTTTAATGTAATTTTTTATTATAAAAATTATTTTCCCTATTCTGACGTTACTTAGCTTGACCGAGGATATTTTTCTTTGGCTTCTTTAAATGACTCTATTAGGACATTAAAAGATGAATCCATTTCCATATCAAGTAACGGTTGCACACTCACAGTAGTCAAACTCACCAAAAGAAAAAGTTGTAGACTTGTAATGAGATAATGGCCATTTTCCAAAGTTAGTTCATGCCCTGTTACACACTCTTTGCAATTCTTTCCATCTTTTACATGCTCTATATGATCTCCACTTACAAAAAAACTTGATCATGTCTAACCATAAATTTGTTTTAAACAATGGTTGTGTATTGAATTTTACTCCAAAATAGGAGTCGTGATCCTAATTCCAATCTAGAAAATGATTTTTTTCTTCTTTTTTTTATTATATTCAAATTATAAACCCCTTCCTTACATTTCAATTCCTATACTTGATGAGTAAAAAGATTATTTTTGCAAGGTAAAGATACGAGTAGAAAAACATTATTTTGCAAGGAACCTCTTATAAGCTAGTGTTATTGACTTGGTGGTAACTTCCTATTCCAATCAAACAATATACATAGATTTTTCTAAAATTTGTGATGTGTATGTTGTTTCCCATTCAAAAAAATTTATATTGCATAAGTCATCCAGAATCATTCTTAATTCTAGAGCTAGTGGAAAATCTGAGTCACAGTGCACACAAATGCTCTGAAGTGTTGAAAATTCTCCAAGTCTAGATAATAGGTTACCCAAGTTATTATCCTATATATCCATAGAGACTACATATGTTGACATGTTCTAAAGTTTTAAAATTAAACAATTTAGTTTTGTTGTCATTTTTTTTCCTATCTTGAACTTTATACTCAAATATTTGGGGCCATTCAACTAAATTAAGTTTAACAGAAAATCATTTATACCAAATTTCAACGAAAAAGTTCCCTGAGACACCTAGATAGTCCCCACAGTGAACATAACATAAAAATTAGTCCTCCATACTACAACAATACCACAAACAATTTTAAAAAGTTACTCATATAAAAGCATAAGAATGGAAAAACTAAATGAACGGACATGTCAATACAAAAGTTTTACCCATGATAAACTAGAAATAGAGAATAACATGAAACTCAAAATGAACTTGAGCCATGAACATCTCTCAAATAGTGAATGACTTCTTCCACTAATGAATGATCACATGTTAGTTGAGTTGGCAATATACCTTTCCTTTGCATCACTTCTTTTTTAATATGTGGAATTTTATAATCGTTGCAGCCTTTTGCCTTCATGATTTCCACCATGCATGATTATAGTGTCAAGAAAACTTTGTTACATTTAGAAGTTGGAAATTCTTTGAATGCTTTAACCACAACTCCAAGAAGGTCATCAATAGTCTTAGGTGCTTCTTTGTGTTGCAGTGCTTAAATGGCATTGAAAAACCCAAGGTCCAACACATTTAAATTTGGAGAGTTAGCCAGGTTGACAGATCAAACGGATGTCAAACCCATCTTCTCTAGCCACTCGACAAAACTTGACATCATTAGGATCACTGTGAGTTTTTGCGTTATCTTGTTGAATGTAAATTACATCTTGTAACTCATCTCTTGGCCATTTTGCTTTAATGGCTGATATAAAAATTTCAATGAGAAATTCTCTAACCAACTTCTTGTTAATTGAAGTGACAGATTTTGTTCGTAATGCTCCTGCAACTCGAATTTTTGTTGTTTCTTTTTGTCGGTTCTTTAATCACAAATGAAAATATGCTAATTTTTCCAAAAAAGATTTCATTCCCTTGGGCATCAAATCTTGGGCATGCTTGAGCAGTTAGAAACATTACCTTTGTAATATAATTGTTGTTCTTACAAGTGCGATATGACTCTTTCTCATCAGGTAAAATGTAATACCAGACAGATTTCTTAGATATGTAGAACCACTTTTCATCAATATAAACTATGTTATGCTTGAGCAGTTAGAAACATTACCTTTGTAATATAATTGTTGTTCTTACAAGTGCGATATGACTCTTTCTCATCAGGTAAAATGTAATACCAGACAGATTTCTTAGATATGTAGAACTACTTTTCATCAATATAAACTATGTTATGCATAGTTTAAAAAGTTGGATAGTTAGGAATGCTAGCTATTTCAAGCATTGACAAGTAAAACTTCAATCGAGCCAATTTGTTTTCTTCTTTCAAAAATGGCTTAACGATACTTGAGTGGTAACGTATGGCTCCATCCTTTTTAAGTCTAATAAGTGATGTCTTGTTTATGTTCATTGCACATGCTAATATTCGAAGGCAAGTCCGCTTTGATAATGGAATCTCACGAAAGCAAGCAAGGTCAAACTGAATTCTTTTTCGTCCATAATTCTTGGTCTTTTTATGAAGCACATTTCCTTCTTGCCTTACTTGTTGCCATATTTGCTGAACTACCCTAGTTGACATTGAGTATAATGAAGCCACCATTTTTTATGTGCCTTTTTTCAATCTTCCATGATGTGCGGACTGCAACAAAATACGACATCTTGATGCATGTTGCTCATTGTTGAGGAACTTACGACACTTGCGATTAGGCATGACAATGAAATCCGTATCCGTGGGTATCCACCCAAACTCGTCCCAATTTTGACGGGAAATACCCGAGTTGACCAGATACGGGTTCAGGTTCGGGGATTATCTGACTTTTTAAATCAGGGTCGGGGTCGGGGATGAGAATGTCACTACCCGTCTCATATTCATTCTCGTATTTGTCCTGATGATGAAATTATTAAAATTTTATTAATTACTTGTTAATTTTTTTTTATAATTTTTACATAATTTAAGATTCTTTTCTTGATGATTTTTGTAGACAAATGTGCTGTAAATACAAGTAGTTAATAAATGTGTAATAATCAATTTTTTTTTAAAATCAGATTTTCAATATAATTTTTTTATAATTTTTTTAAAAATCAGATTTTCAATATAATTTTTTTATAATTTTTTTTTACAAATCTAAACCGGGGACGGGGTAATAAATTTTAACTCGTCAGGTATTGGGGACGGGTACGAGTATATGTTGGAAAGTCAGGGTCAGGAACTGGGGAAGCAATACCCATCCTCGCCCTGTCCCATTGCCATGTCTACTTGCGATTTTCATGAGTTGATGCATCGCTTAATTGCTCTGTTAAACAAAAATAAATAAAAATCCAGAACAAAACAAGTATAGTAAAGAAGAATGAACAAGATGTATAAATGAAGTACCTGCTATATTTGCAATTGTTTCAGATTCTTCTGTGTTGTATTTTGAATCCCATTCACTTGTTTCAAATTCTACTTCGATGTTATTTTCTGAGCCCCCTTCATCACTTGTTTCTGATTCTACTTGAATGCTTTCCAAACCCCATTCACTCGTTTGTTCTATTCATATACAATTGATACAAAAAAAAGTTAAAAAAACCTTAGAACGTAAATATAGTGAAAGAGAATAAATAAGGTTTATAAATGGAATACTTGCAATATCAACAATTGTTTCTGATTCTACATTGTTGTCATTTTTTGAATCGATACATCAAGATGAAAAACTGGTTCATCCAATTGGTTGTCTTCATCCTCATTATATGAATAGGGGGGTGACTTTTAAATCATTACTCCATGTAAAATATTTCAGATTTGGTCTGTACAACAGGTAGAGGTGGGTTTCACATTCAGTTAATAATATTGATTTGCAGATTTTTATTTATGGTTACCTTATGCGCTTTTAAAAATATTAAACCACCAATTTTTTGCTTTTAAATTTTAATCCAGTGAAAAATCAAATTTTGATTGCAAATTTAAAATTTTCAATTTGGTGAGAGTACTTGTTCATTCATGTTTCACAGTCTCAAGGTGTAAATGTATTAGTAAAAAAAAATACTATAAATCTCAGGTAAACATATGACATGACATTCCTACTGGAATCCGTTAAACTTTTCATGAATTAACAATAATGTCTCCACTTAAAATATTAGAATTTTTTTAATAAAAAAGTATATATGTTTGTTGATAGTGGTGTACTCCACTAACACTACCAAATGCATGCCTTAATTTATTTACATTAAAATAGGTTTAGTACCTTTCCCCTTTAATCTGACAATGCTGCATAAATTTGCATCGGAGCTCGAGCCTCGAGCTTAGTAATAGTTTTTCAAGTTATGAAGTCTTGCTTACTTACACGAATGAATGTAATGATATGGCGATTTGTCATTTAGTTAAATAAGCATGTAAAATTCAGATTTAGCATTATTTAGATTATTTATGATTATTGAATATGATTTCCTCCTTTTGACATTATTCAAGTTATTACAATTAAATACGTTTTAAACCAAGAAATATTATGCAACAGATGAAATCTTTTAAAGAACCGCTTCTAAGTGCTTAATATTTTTTTTCCAATGACAACAACTTCTTTTAGGGTACTTTACCACATCTATTGAAATTTTAATAACACTTAATTATATATTTGGCAAAGATGTAATTTTAATCTTTTATAATTTTAAATCTGTAATTTTGATTTTCTTATTTTTAAATTACATGAATGTGATGCTAATGTAAATTGTTAACATGACACTTGAAAAATATTTGCTTTGTTTAATTAGCATTATAAGCACTATTTTACATATATCATTAGTTAGGAGTTATTAATTTTTTTAAAATTATTAACATTTATAAATTAAAATAAAATATTAGTATTTAAATATATTTAATATTTAATTTTACATGTATTGAATTTTATCATAAAATTTTATTTTAATAGAAATTAACAAAAAATGTTCTTATTTTTTTATAATTTTAAAAATATACATAAACTAATATATAGATTTTAAAAAATATTTTATGTAATTTACACAAATTAGTAAATTTAAAATAATATTAAAATAATCTAAAAAATTAAAATTTATTACTTTATTAATTAAAATAAAAATTTCTATTATTTATATATAAAAATAAATGTACACAATTTTATAAATTATATAAAGTAATTAACATATTAATTTATGTAATTTTCTTGATTTATATAATTGGCATTAAAAAAATTATTTACTAAATAATTTTTATAGTTAAAACGAAAATATTAACATGTAAGTTTCCTAAAAATTAAATATTAAAATTTTATTAATTTATATAATTAGAATACAAATAATTTATATATTAAAATAAATTTACAAAATAATTTATGTAAATAATTTATATATTAATTTATGAAACTTATTATAAATTGGTAAAATAAAAATAAAAATATGTAAACTTCAAAATAATATATAAAATGATATAAAATAAAATTAATAAAATTATATATTAAATATTTTTTAATTTATAAATTTTTATAATTCGAAAAAAATTAATAACTCTTAAATAATGATGAATATAAAATAACAGTTTATAAAATTAACTAAAAAAATAAGTGTCTTTATAGTTTATTATTACCTTATCTTTGAATATAAGAGATTATGAGTTCAACTTCTATTAAAATTGTTTTTATTTTTAATTTATATATATTTTTCTTTTTTTAATCTCTCATCACATAAGCATCACGTCAACATTAATATGTCACATCAAATTCAATGAATGCTTGATTAACATTTAATTGACGGATGAACTAAAATTATTTGTTTTGAAAAATAAAAATACTAAATATTTTTATGGAGAAATAAAAGAACTAAAATCACGGATTTGAAATTATAGGGGGTCATAATTACAATTTAGTCTATATATTTTTATAGTATTCATCATGTATTATTCTTATGTCTAAAACATATGTTGATCTAATGCAATGATATTTGAGTATAATAAAATTAGCAAAATGGTTTTGATAACAATAATTAAATAGTAAACAAAATAGTAATAAAACATGTCACGTTTTATTTTTCATGTACTTATCAATAATATTTGGGTTTTTTCAAAGCATGAGTTTGAACATGGCATAAAAAATTTGATTGTTCGATGGAGTTACTGATATTCATATTTATATACTCATGCTCCTTAATTATCAATTATTTAAAATAACCATTTTTTAAATCAATCAAATTTTAAGAGTTTGCAACTAAACACACTTTCAAGCCAAATGGCATGTGAATGAGATAGATCATTGGAAAAAAATATTTTAAAGGTAAATTTGTATCTCCTATATATAAACACTTTCGGGCTCTAGTACTTATTATATGGTAAATTTTTGCCCCCAAACAGTTTTTTCTAGTTCTATCCTTGTTAGGATGACAAAAAAATTCGCACTCGGAAATAAAATCTGCCATGCATAGATGATGGATACCCACTACCCATGGGTGTAGATAATTTTTTATCCGCTCGTTAATGGTAAGGTGTGGGTATTATATTATTTTATATATATATATATATATATATATATATATATATATATATATATATATATATATTGAATATTGTCTGAGGCCCTCACCTTCTCAATTTATTTGGACCTATGTTTTTGTTTGAACTTATGCTTTCGAGATATTATAATTTTATTCATACTTGTACTTTGAATTTATGTTTACTTATGCTTAAAGAGATGTTTATTTCATGTTTAATTCTTTTGTGTTATTTGTTTTATTCTCTTGGTTTTTAATTCATTATTTTTGCTTGATGTTGAAAATCACATTTTTTAGAAAAAAAATATTGAAGTATCCGTGGATACCAGCGAGTATAAAAAAATCCATGAATATTTTCCAAACAAATACTCGACACGTAAATGGGCAAGCAAGGGACACAAATTTTCTGCAGGTAACCCCTAATTGTGTTTGACCTACCCATTGTCATTCCTATACTATATTCCAACAATACCACCCAAAGTCATCAATGTAAGCCTATTACACAACAAATAACATAAGCTCTTTGGTTCTTAACATTTATTGAGTTCCTTCCTAGTAAAACATTTGCAAAACAATTATGAAGCCTTATTATTGGTTTACATATATTCATTCTTATATTATAAATTAGAATATATATCTAAGAGTATTATTTTCCTCACTCACTCAACTATCTTTCATTTTTATGTATAGGATAATTCTTAATTGTCTATCTCTTTCAATTTATATGTCTTTTATCTTTAAATTAGATTTTAATAGTTTGGTTTGAGTGTGTGTGCGTGTGTGCTAATATTCACTTTAGTTGGTGTGCAGTAACACTCAACAAAAAAAAATTGAATTAAAGATTCATTAATTCTATTATTTTTCAAAATTTAATTTAAAAATATTATCATATTTTATCATTTAAAAGTAAAATATAATATAACAATCAAATATAAAAAAGATTCACTAAACAGAAATCAAATCAATAAGAGATCTCAACGATCAATTATTAAAATATCTAAATTAACTCATTATTATCACCACCATAACTGTGTCACCTCCATCCTCATGATTGTCATCGCTACCACCATCGACAATGGTGGTGGTAGCAATGATGACAATCAAGATGATGGAGGTGACAACGATCATGGTGTAGGTGGTGATGATGATAATGCATTAACGATAATCTTGAAAAAAAAGAAGAGTGACATAGTGAGAGAAGTTGCAATTGACAGATGAGAAACGGGAGTAAAATGTGGAAAAAAGATAGGAGAATTTTTTTTTAAAATCAAATGATAAAGTATGTTAATATCTTTAAATTAAATTTTGAGAAACATATTTTTTTTTAATAAATACATTTGGTGTTGAGAGCTAACACATTTTTTTCGGTGATGTGACTGTTAACTCAACACGTCAGAAAGCTACTTATGATGTCACACGTACTCTATGTTTGAGTTGGGATTTCACATAGGAAATAGATTTTTTTTTTTAAAATAATTAGCAAATATGTTTGGCAAGTGCAAAGGGTCACAAGATTATGCATTGTCTCAAGGGAAACTGGGCAAATGAACACAGAGAGAACTTCACACAAGTCCAACTCTTCAATCATTTTCGCAAGATCCAATTTTTCACCAACCTTATTTCTTACAACCCCAAAATCAACACCACCACCCAAAACCCCATCTTTCACCACAGTGTCTAGATCTAGAATCTGGCCTTCGACACCATTCCTCTTATAAGAAGGCTCAAACATTGGCATTTTAGAAACCCCTTTGGGAAAAAGGAACCAACTTTGAAGAGAAACTAGAAAACCCTAATCACTATAATGAGAACCTTGGTTTAAATGTTTTGCCAGATCACCATCCCATACCCAAAATTTACACCTCCTATCTTCCTGCACATTATACAACAACCACTAAGAATCCTAAAATAGAACACAATAGAAACTAAAACACACCAAAAATCAATTATGTCAAAAGTAAAATTTTCTTACATTCCACTCAGCAAATCACTAAAATATATTGTCTGGATGCTTCTTGGTTTGAGATGTTTGTTGAATTGTCACCTTGTCACACCAACACCCCTCAATGAAGCCAACCCAACACTATACAGAGGTGCACCACTGTGAATCTTAGACCGTCATATCCTTCTTCTCTATCGCGATCGATAACCAGTGTGGGAAGAAGACACAAAAGACACAAGCCTCTTTCTATTTTCAAACAACAAGGTTTTCATATAAGGAACCCTAATCTTTTATTTTTTTCGTTTTAATTTAATTAAAATATGATGACATATTAGACGACACGTGGGTAGCTTACATGTCACATTTAATCTGATGTGACATCACAAGTAATTTGCCGATGTATCGAGTTAATAGTCACATCAGCACTTATCATATCCCCTCTAACAAGAGAGATCTCACATAAAACTTTTCAAATATTAAGGATCTATCATAAAGGAAAAATATATTAGGGACCAAATATAAAATTCGGATATATATTAGGGATACAAAATATTTAAGTCTTTTTTTTACTTTAACTGGAACATGATTATTGTATTATGAAAAACTTAATTTGGAATAATGAATTTTATGTTATGAATTACGCAAATCCGTAAATTCACACCCTATTACATTTCGGATTCTGTGATGGGTAATATTATGAAATCAGAAAAAATGACGATCTTATAAAAGAGAGAGGGTAATATGGAGATTTTGAAAATAGTAATAAAATTAAAAGGGAGTGCAAGGTGAAATATTTTGAGTGTAGGAAGTAACAACCTAAATCACATGAACATGCAAAATGGAGGGGTGCGTCTAAATGGTTGGTTCTTGGTCTGCCCTTGGTGGTTTGGATGGTGTACGTGTCTAGATTACCAAGGGTGTGCGAGGGTCTGACTGATCATTGTTCTTGTGTTCGGTTAATCATGTGTTAGAATTAATGTCTCATGTGAGAGGCATGTGACTTAGTAGGGACTGATAAATAAATAATTAACGATTAAAGGCTAAATTGTAATTGAGCTTAATAGGAGAAGTTTCTAGAGCTAACTGCTACTTGATGGGAGTAGTGGTTATAAAAGGGGCTTAATACCCACTAACGTTAAATAAGGTCCCCTTCCTGACCAGAAAGTGTTCTCTCTCACCCATAGCCATCACGAACGGAGAGAGGCAGAAAAGAAAGACCCAAGGAAGTGAAATCTTATTTCTCTCCTCTTCCAAGGAATTAAAGTGCATTAGAGAGAAGTTCCTAATGGAGAAAGGTACAAGTCTTCCTATGAAAAAAGGTACACATCATTATCTATTGTTGTTTATTGATTGTTTGTGAGAATCATAGGTTTCAAGATCCTGTTGTTTTCTATCATTGATAGTCTAGGAAACCCCTTAAGAATTTTACATATGGTATCAGAGCATGTGTTATGAAATTTATGATTCTCCAAGAATGATTTAATTTCTCCCAATTATGCATGAACCCTAATTATGAAATTTAGGGATAATTTAATTTCTCCAAATTATGCATCAAACCTAATTATGAAATTTAGGAATTTTAATTTCTATTACATGTATTTTCAATTAGAATACATGTTTGGATAGTATGTTTTTGGCATTAATTATGTTTTTCCACTGCAAAGTATGAAAATTTGTATGAAAGAAACATTATACAAAACTTCAAAGAGAAAACTTCTGCTGCCAATTTTATTTATAATGGAGGAAGTTGTCTTTCCATTAACGTTATTTATATATTAAATTATGGAGAAAGAATGACGCGCTATGTTGTGAATTGGTTTTGTAAAGTTGTGCGGCTGCTAGCTTTCTTTCAATTCCAATTGAAAAGCCGTTGCGAGCGTACCTTCCTTGTAGGGAGAATAAGAAATTTTGAATATTGCTATTTGCAACCCATTTTGCTATTTTCAGTCCCACTTGTCTTTTTTTTTTGGAAATTATTATTAAACGTAATTAAAGGATTGAAAGTTTATTTCCTGTAATTAAATTAACGTGAATGCTTTAAAATTATTGGTAGCAGTAAATATATGTATATGCTACATATTTGCTTGAACGTGTTTGAATGCAAAAACATAAATAAATACAAATATTATTTTATGGTCTGGAAAGAAATTAATAGAATGGCTATGAATTGTTAATAGCAATAAGTATGTGCAGACCATATATATTTGGTTGGAATTAAATGTATGTTGAATTTGTTAGTCACCAAAGTGGCCAAATTTGTAAGGTTATTTAATTCCAAATTAATGATTATTTCAATAATATTTGGTTGGAATTAAATGTATGTTGAATTTGTTAGTCACCAAAGTGGCCAAATTTGTGAGGTTATTTAATTTCAACTTAATGATTATTTCAATTACTCATAGAATAATGGATGCTAAATTATATGATTATTGGTTTATGGATAATTGAAATTCATTGTTATAAGGCATTTATGGATCGCCCAAAGGTTGATTAGTTGTTCTTATAATTAATGAATATAATTGTAGGCAATTTGTGTGTATCATTAGTTTTATTTATATGCCCAAAGGAAATAGATACTACTAATTGGTGCATATTTAATTGCCAAATAATGTTAAAATTTTATTAGCATCATTATGTTTGTATGTTGTGTGTTGGTGTATCACCCAAAGGAGAACATCAATATACATTGACCGTTATCTGAATGAATCATATGCATGACATGTATTTTATGTCTCAAAGCACTTATGTGAATTTTATTATGTAATACATGTTTTGAATTCATTGGATTCTTATGTATCATTTGTACCAATTTTAATGGGCTTAACTTCTCTGACTGAAATGAGCAAGTCCAATTTCACCTCAGTGTTTTTGGATCATGATCTTGCTATGTTGGAAGAGAAGTTTGTTACTATTATTGATGTTAGTAGCAATGAAGAGAAAGTTTATAATAAAACTTGGGAAAGATCTAACAGACTCAGCCTAATGTTGATGAGAATGACTGTTGCAGACAGTATTAAGACAACTCTCCCTAAAATCGAAAGTGCTAAAAAGTTTATGGGATTAGTGGGAGAGTATTCTCAAACAGCTGAAAAGTCTGTTGTTGGGACATTAATGAGTACATTGACCACCATGAAGTTTGATGGTTCACCTACTATGTATGAACATGTCATTGAGATGACAAACATTGTAGCAAGACTTAAGACCTTGGGAATATAATGGCTGTGAATGAGAACTTTCTTGTTCAGTTTATTCTAAACTCATTACCGTCTGAGTTTGGTCTGTTCTAAATGAACTATAATACCATGAAAGATAAATAGAATGTGCATAAATTGCACAGTATGTTAGTTCAGGAAGAAACGAGGCTTAAGAATCAAGGAAGTCACTTAGTCCATTATGTTAGCCACCAAGGGAATCAAGGAGCTTGAAAAAAAAATTATGAAGAAGCATGATAAAGGCAAAGGGTCATTAAAGAACAATGATGACTCTTTGCAAATCCAGAAGAAAGGTATCAAAGGGCAATAATTGTCAATTTTGTGAAATTAAGACATTTCCAAAAAAGGATTGCCTAAACTGTAAGTCTTGGTTCGAAAAGAATGGTGTGCTTAATGCTCATGTATGTTTTGAATCAAACTTAACTGTAGTTTCCCATGATACATGATGGATGACTCATGTTTCTAACATTATGCAGAGATTCTTTACAATCCAAACCATAAGCCCAAATGAGAAGTTCATTTTCATGGGGAATGAAGTGAAAGCTCCAGTGGAAATAGTTGAGACTTATTGTTTAAAACGCAACACTGGGCATCGTTTAGATTTACTGGAAACTCCTTAAGTACCTAGTTTATCTAGGAATTTAGTTTCATTATCTAAACTTGATGTTAATGCATACTCTTTTAATTTTGGTAATGGATGTTTCAATTTATTTAAGCATAATCATCTCATTGGTACTGGTATTCTTGTGATGGTTTATATAAATTGGAAATAAACAGTTTGTATGCTGAAACTGTTTTAACTCAACATCATAATGTTGGCACTAAACATAGTTTAGTGAATGAACGATCTGCTTTCTTGTGGCATAAACGTTTAGGTCACATTTCTAGAGAAAGGATGGAAAGATTAATAAAGAATGAAATTCTTCCTTATCTAGATTTTACGGATCTGAATATTTGTGTGGGTTGTATTAAGGGAAAACAAGCAAAACATACAAAGAAAGGAGCTACAAGAAGCACTCAGCTTCTTGAAATTGTGCATACTGATATTTGTGGATCTTTTGATGTTAGTTCTTTCGGAAAGGAATGATACTTTATCACCATTATTGATGATTATTCACATTACGGTTATGTCTACTTACTGTCCGAGATTTCTTAGGCAATGGATGCCTTAGAAATTTACTACAATGAAGTAAAATGACAATTAGACATAAATGTGAAAATTATTAGATATGATAGAGGTGATGAGTATTACGGAAGATATGATGAAACAAGGCAACACCCAGGTCCATTTGCTAAGCTTGTCCAGAAACATGCATTTGTGTGCAATACACAATTCCCGGTACATCACAACAAAATGGTGTATCAGAAAGGCGTGATAGAACTTTAATGGATATGGTTAGGAGTATGTTAATCAATTAGACTTTACCCATATCTTTGTGGATGTATGCCTTGAAAACTGCCATGTATTTGTTGAATAGGGTTCCTAGTAAGGTAGTTCCAAAGACATCTTTTGAACTGTGGACAAATAAGACACCTAGTATAATGCACCTGTATGTTTGGGGTTGCCCGGAAAAAATAAGAATTTACAATCAACAAGAAAGAAAATTGGATGCAAGAACAATCAGTGGATATTTCATTGGTTATCCAGAAAAGTCAAAGGGGTATATGTTTTATTGTCCTAATCATAGTATGAGAATTGTCGAAACTGGAAATGCAAGGTTCATTGAAAACAGTGAAATCAGTGGGAGTACAGTTCCACGAGAAGTGGAAATTAAAGAAGTTAGAGTGTAAGTCCCTTTAACTTTTTCCTCTAGCAGTAAGGTGATTACTACTTCAGTTATTGCTACAAACAGTAATGAACAAGTACAACACAATGATGAGCCCATGATACATAATGAACCCATTATGGAAGAACCACAAGAAGTAGCATTAAGGAGGTCTCAAAGAGAAAGAAGACCAGCTATTTTGAATGACTATATGGTATACTTACATGAAACAGAAACAAACTTAAGCATTAATGATAATGATCCAGTTTCGTTTTCACAAGCTATAAGTTGTGATAATTCTGAGAAGTGGTTAAATGCCATGAAAGAAGAGATAAATTCCATGGAACATAATGATGTTTAGGACCTTGTAGAATTACCAAATGGTTGTAAGAGAGTTGGTTGTAAGTGGGTCTTCAAGACTAAACGTGACTCTCATGGCAACCTTGAACGTTACAAGGCTAGACTTGTTGCTAAGGAATTTACTCAGAAAGATGACATTGATTATAAAGAGACATTTTACTGGTCTCACGAAAGGATTCTTTCAGGATTATCATGGCATTAGTAGCCCATTATGACTTGGAGCTACATCAAATAGATGTGAAAACCGCCTTTCTGAATGGAGATTTAGAGGAGAATGTTTGTATGGACCAACCAATGGGGTTCTCAGTTGAAGGAAAGGAACACATGGTGTGCCAACTAAAGAAATCAATATACAGTCTTAAAGCAAGCTTCCCGCCAATGGTATTTGAGGTTTAATGATACCATTATTTCCTTTAGATTTAAGGAAAATACTGTTTATCGGTGTATGTATCTGAAGGTCAGTGGGAGTAAGGTTATTTTCTAATTCTGTATATTGATGATATCTTGCTTGCAGCTAACGATCTTGGTCTTCTTCATGAAACTAAGAAATTTCTCTCTAGAAACTTTGAAGTGAAAGATATGGGTGAGGTAAGCTATGTGATGGGGATAGAAATATTCCATAATAGATCACAAGGATTGTTAGGCTTATCTCAGAAAGTATATATATCGATAAAGTGTTAGAGAGATTCAAGATCTAATTTAGAAATGAGACAGAGTTAGTCTCGCACAATGTCCTAGAAATGATATGGAATGAAAACAAATGAAAGTAATTTTGTATGCATCACTTGTTGTTGCATCTGAGAGCTGAATTTGTAGTATGTTTTGAGGCTACAATTCAGGCTAATTGGCTGTGGAACTTTATTTCAGGGCTTGGAATTGTCGACAGTATTGCTAGGCCGCTGAAAATGTATTGTGATAACTCCGCAACAATATTTTTTGTAAGAACGACAAGTACTCTAAGGGTGCTAAGCATATGAAATTGAGATACTTTGTCGTGAAGGAAGAAGTTTTGAAACAAAGAGTGTCAATAGAACATATTAGCACAAACCTTATGATAGTTGACCCTTTGAATAAGGGATTATTGCCCAAGACATTATAGAACGTGTTGAAAGTATGGGCATTATTGTTATTGATGATCATTAAGTGTAATTTACCTTGTGTAATTTTGTTGACACTCTGAGCTCAATTATGATATGTTTCTGATTACCTATTCTCTATGTTTGCATGCATGTTTGTGTTAGAGTAATGTTAACAGGTTTTGTCTTGAATGAAGATATTATGTTGGACCAATTATGTACTCCTAACTAATGGTCATATTAAGGAGAAGACTAATTTGTAGTACATGGAAGGGACTATGTCGATTAGATGATGTACAACCGCCATGACTCGAATTGGTTCCTATTCTTAATCATGAAATTATGATGTACCCAATGTATAGAACAATTTAGTCAATTTTTAATGCGCATTATGTTAGTTAATCTATTTATTTATTTAGTCCATAATGTTTATTAATGTCACATGAGCCAAGTGGGAGAATGTTAGAATTAATGTCTCATATGAGAGGCATGTGACTTAGTAGGGACTAATAAATAAATAATTAATGATTAAGGGCTAAATTATAATTGGGCTTAATAGGAAAAGTTTCTAGAGCTAACTGCTACTTGATGGGAGTAGTGGTTATAAAAGGGGTTTAATACCCACTAACGTTAAATAAGGTCCCCTTCCTGACCAGAAAGTGTTCTCTCTCACCCATAGCCATTACAAACGGAGAGAGGCAGAAAAAAAAGGTCCAAGGAAGTGAAATCTTATTTCTCTCCTCTTCCAAGGAATTAAAGTGCACTGGAGAGAAGTTCCTAATGGAGAAAGGTACAAGTCTTCCTTTGGAGAAAGGTACACATCATTATCTATTGTTGTTTAGTGATTGTTTGTGGGAATCATAGGTTTCAAGATCCTGTTGTTTTCTATCATTGATAGTCTAGGAAATCCCTTAAGAATTTTACATCATGATGATGCAGGGACTTGATTCGAATAGTGCAATGGTTCGAGGAACTATGATTGATGTCAGCGAATTGCTACTGTGTGTGAATGCCCTGTTGCAAGATCAGTGAGCCATGGTGCAAGGTTGGCTTGATCCTGGTCGATGGGGCAGATTCTATGCTCGAGATTTAGATGTTGAAGATGGGGTCTTGGTTCAGGATGTGTGTCATTGGTTGGATATTATATGTTGACTTAGGTGATGGTTGAAAATAATAGTCAAATGGAGGTATTAGGCTTTTGGAGTAGGTTGCTGTGAGTGAGAATCGTATTTTGGGGTGGAAACAAGATTAAACAGAGAGAAGAAGAAGGAATAGTGAGTTATTCAATATTTTGGACTACCATGATGATATATGTATTAATTTCTCCCATTCTAGAGTTTTTTTTTCTTAGTAATTTATATAGTTAATTTTAAGGTCTATATATTTATTTAAATTTATTTGTTAAAATAAATAATTTTTTGTTTTTAGTGTGTTTGTTTAAGTTATTTTTGCTCAATTAAAAAACAATTTATGCTTTTCTTAAAGAAGCAAATTTTCATGTCATGTTACTATCATTTCATTTATTCAAATTTCTTTAACTTACTAAATTTCATTTCAAATTTTTAACTTTCAATTCATCATGTAATTTCGTTGTTTTTGTACATCTAAGCTTATAGTTGTAATAATTTTTTTTATAGTTTAAAACATCTTGATTCTTATAATTGTAATATTTTATTTTTTAGTCCTTTGCGTCTAAAGTCATGATAAACATGAATTAAGTGTATGTTTGATTTCACAATAGATCTCTAAAATCACATTGAAATATTAATTAGTTAATGTAATTCAAGTAATTTTTCATATAATTGATTCTATAGTTCCTAATTAAAAAATTAATTTTGCATCTATAATGAATTTTGAAGTAAAACAATCATAAGTAACTTTTCTATTGGATAAAAAAATTATGTTGAATTTTATTATTGAGTTGATTATATAATATTCAAATATAAATCAAATAACTTTCAAATCAATTTTATAAAACTAGTTTTATTTAGAATCAATTTTTCAATATCTATGTTGTCCCACTAAATTGACATGCGGGGCACATGTGAGATTTCAATTCATCTACCTTTGATAAATTGATTGGGAGCGAAATTCAAACAAACTTCTATTTCAGGATAGTCCTTTTAGGATTGAAGCTTCTTCGACTTGCTCCAACACTATGATATCAAAGATTGTACGCATGGTTACTATCCCATTTTCTGTAATAGCTTGTTGGTCAGATATGATGTTGCATGTATAATGTAAATGAGATGATCATGTTTTGTAGTTTTTTTTTTTTTTTTTTTTTGATGTTCAGAATGCAATTTCTTGCATCCCTAATTGTTAGTTTTATAGGAAAATGTGATGTTGAATATATTGTGTAATTGCGTTGCTTCATTTAAGTCTTAGAATCATGCATAAGTGATGATATTAATGTTTCTTGGGACATTTGGAGCTATAATTGCTGATAACTCTTGACAAATGCTAATTGCTTTGGCATGCATAACATAACATCATGCTGAAACTAGGTGATCTTGAACGGACTAGGTTGCTGGTGCTATTGATTCTATTGTGCTTTTAAAATGTTTTATTAGCACTAATATGATGCACGGGCAAATTATGTGTGGGTGGGTTATATTGTTTTATTTTTTTAAAAAAATGAAATTTGAAATTGCAAAATATAATAAGAGTTGAATATTTATTTATAAAATATAGAAAAAAAATGATAATTACACATGTTAAAGTATCAACTATAACATGCCATCTCCCATGCCATCTCTTAGGTTCATGTTAAAGTATATTGTGAGAAGAAATGGAGAATGAAAACAATAATATATAGTAGCATTCATCCGGAAAATTAAATAACATAATGACATTTGTATTCATGTTAAGAAAAAAATTGAATTACTTAAATTTAAAGCAATTTGTTGTTACATCTTAATTGACATTGATGAGTATAAATTAGGCTTTGTCTAAGTGTTTCATAAATTAGGTTCATAATTTAAAGATGTGTTTCAGATTTGTAGCAGCTTTGTTACAACTTGAATATGAGTATTAATCAACCTTTAAAATGAAAGCAACTTTTTAAATACGATTGTTACAATATTTCTTTTTTGGGTGAAAATGTGATTGTTACATGAATCTTTTATGTAAATAAAGTTATTTTGTCTTTCATAATAATAATAATGATCCAATCAAGATAAAAGTAAACAATGAAGTTTTAAAAAATAAAGGAACTAATTGAATTTAATAAATAAATTAAGGGATTAAATTGAATCTTTTAAAAATAAGAGGACTAAATTAAATCCAAAAAAAAATTTGAAGAACAAAATAATAATTAAACCAAAGAATAAATTATATTAATATTTAAAAGATAATACTTTAAAAGTTCATTGTTTCAATCAAAATTTTAAATTTTCTTTTAAAAAAAATAAGGTTTTGATATTTTTTGAATATTTTATTTCATGTATGAATTCACATTTAATATTAATAAAATTTTATTTCCTAACTACTTCATATATCTATTCTGTAATTATTTTACATGTGTGAAATATATAAATTAAAACAATATATTCTTACATTTTCTTCATTAATATATTAAACATATCAACTGTTTAATATATTCTTCATTTTAGTAGTAGTAAAATATTTCTTGCTATACTTTAGATATACGTATTTTTTTTTCCATTATCTAATAATAATAGAGTTTTTCTTATATATTTTTTATTTTGTTTAGTTGTAAATAATAATATTAATATTAAAATTTCTTAATAAATACTTTATTCATATAACTTTAAAAATAAAAAAAATATTATAAATATTACACAAAAAAGTCTGCCACAAATAAAACCTAACTATAAAAAATAAAAAATTATGTATATTTTAAAAGAAGACTTATATACATCATAAAACTAAATAGTTTAATTTTTATCCTTATAAAATCTCAAATAAAATTGATTTTTTAAAATATATTAATTCAATTGTTCAAATGAATGATTTTTAATTAACTTCATCCGTTTATATTAAATATAGAAATCTATTAAATTTTTTTATTCCATATACTAAATATTTCAATTACATAATTTAAATATTAACAGCACTTTTAGACTGAATAATGATTTAACGTGATAGTTTAAAAAAATACCAAATACTAATCTCTTAAACTTATTTCAACGAGATATGTTAATTTCTTTGTTAATAAAGTTTAATTTTATTAGGAGTATGAGAATAAAAGACTGAGAATAAAAAACTCTCTTTTATTCTTTGTTAGTTGATATTTTTTGTTAAAATTTATAACAGTTGTTAAACAGCTCATAGGTCTCCTTTCTGTTAGAACTGTGTAACTAACTTAGCCTTTACTAAGTTATGCTGCACCTTATAAATAGGACTAAGATCTCTCTATGTAATTCAGTTTTTATCTTTCTCAGTTTTATACAATTGATTTTCTTAAGAGTTTCTCTCTTCTTCTAGATATTTTCTTTGGTTTCTTTCTCTTAATATGGTATCATAGAGCCTTTTTCCTTCCCCAGTGAGAAAATGGCGTCACCTTCCACAACTTTTTCCCAAACAATAGCTTGTAAGCTTGATGAGAAAAATTACATGAATTGGCACCAGTAATTTAATGTTGTCCTTCAAGCTCATCAATTAGAAAAATATGTCGTCAATCCCGTTGTTCCTCTCAAGAACCTCTCTGAAGAAGATTGTGCAGCAGGGATAATCAATCCAAAATTTATGAATTGGGATTGTCAACATGCTCTAATAATGTCTTGGCTTCTTTCTACGCTTTTTGATTCAATTCTCAGTCGTGTTGTGACTTGTTGTCATTCATTCCAAGTCTGGAACGCCATTTGCTCCCATTTTCATGGTCTTACGTGTGCAAGAACTACGCAATTACGCTTAGAACTGCGAATCATCAAGAATGGCAACAAATCTTGCAGTGAGTATCTGCAAAGAATTCAACAATTGTGCGATACTTTAACAACAACTGGTGATGCAATCTCCAATCGTGAACAAACAGACACTATTCTTGATATCGAAACCATGATTCTTGCGTACGAAGCGCGTCTTGAGCAACCCAAGCAAACTGCTCTACAGGAGTCTCTAACATTGAATCTTGCTGAATCTACTTTAGCGCCATGTTCTGTTCCAGCCAACATGCCAGAAAATCACGTAGTTGCGAACTATGTTTCTACTCAAGGAGCTGCTACTGCAAATTCTACGCTGTTCTCCTTGAATCAAAACCAGTACTCCTCTCAAGGGAACTTTCCGGTGAACAGCGATGGCTATGGTCGTGGACAGAATTGCGGCCGTGGCGCACAAGGTTGCGGCGGCCAAGTCCAGTGTCAGATCTACAAGAAACGTGGCCACGAAGCCTCAACGTGTTACCACAGGTCCGCTGTGGCTCCGTTTGGAAACTTCGGATCCCCATACTCTTTCTTTGGACCATCCTTCTCTGGGCCATCCTTCTCTCAGATTGGTTCGTACGGCTTTCAGCTTCAACACAGTTTTGCACCACCCAACTTTGGTGCTCTGCAAGTTTTTGGCAATATGCAGCAACCACACTTTGCTAATGGCACCACTCCCACTCCCTGGATGCCATATTTACCTGGTCCACATTTTCAGAACCCAGCACCTCCTTTTGGTTATCAACCCCCTATCCCACCCAATAATGGCACCACCCTTCAGCAACAACAAATTCCACCTACTGCTAACATTTCCTAGGCTTGGTTTCCAGATTCAGGTGCTTCACACCATGCAACCAATGATCCACATAATCTCCTTTAGAGCAGTCAAGCTGCAGGAAATGAACATATCCTAATGGCTAATGGCACAGGTACAAGAATCTCTTCCATAGGCTCAAATCTGTTTAGGTTCCCCTATTTTCCAAACACTACTCTTTCCCTTAAAAATTTACTGCTAGTTCCCTCCCTTACCAAAAATTTACTTAGTGTTAGTAAATTCACTCACAATAATAACTGTTTCTTTGAGTTTCATCCTTCCTATTGCTATGTTAAATCTCAGGATTCACATAAAGTTCTTCTTCAAAGAGCTCTTGGAGAAGATGGCTTATACAAGCTTTACCCTTCACTTGCAAGAACCACTTCTCATAACAACAGCACACACTCTTCTGCTAGTGTCCACAACAATCTCCTTAGTCCAAAAGAAATTCATAATACTGTTGTATCTAGTTCTTCTAAACTTTGGCATCAAAGACTAGGCCATCCTAACAAGGATGCACTAGCAATTGTACTAAATAAATGTAATATACCCTTTATCAATAAAACTAGCAGTGATTTTTGTAATTCTTGCTCTATAGCCAAATCTCACAAACTACCCTCTTCTCCCTCTTCTACTGTTTATACTGCACCTCTTGAATTAGTATTCTTTGATGTTTGGGGGCCCTCTTTAGTAGAGTCATCTTGTGGATTCTTGTATTTCCTAACTTGTGTTGATGCCTATTCCAAATTCACCTGGATTTATCTGCTTAATCATAAATCTGACGTTTCTAACAAGTTTCAGCTTTTTAAAGCTATGGCAGAAAAACAGTTTCAAACACCGCTTAAATCTATTCAAACTGATGGAGGAACAGAATTTAAACCACTGACACCTTTACTTCAGCAGCAGGGAATCATTCACATGTTAACTTGTCCTTATACCCATCATCAAAATGGGTCTGTAGAAAGAAAGCACAGGCAGATTGTTGAGTTGGGTCTTGCTATGTTAAATCAAGCATCCATGCCTTTGGAATAATGGGATCATGCCTTCCTCACTGCCACCTATCTCATTAATCTTCTTCCATCATCATCACTTAATTTTGAAACCCCTTACTACACTCTTTTTAAAAGAGTTCCTGATTACAAGGCAGTTAGAGTTTTTGGTTGTGCTTGCTTTTCGTGTCTGAGACCATATAATCAGTCAAAGTTACAGCCAAGGTCTGAAGAATGTCTATTTTTGGGCTATTCTGAAAATCACAAGGGCTACAACTGTTTGAGCAAACAAGGAAAAATATACATCTCTAAAGATGTGATATTCAATGAAACTCACTTCCCCTTTCCCAGTCTCTTCTCTCCAAAATCTCCCAACACTAGCAGCAATTTCATTCTTGTACCCTTCACTAATGCACAATCCTTTATCTTACCACCTTCCAATCCTCCTATACCTATTGCTTCCTCCTCATCCATAGAAAATTTCTCTCTTCCCTCACCTAGTCAAAATCCTTCATCAACCAATCAGTTTAATTCCACAAATACTGCACCAGTTTCCTCTACCAATCCAGTCATACCTCATAACATTCATCCTATGACAACTAGATCAAAAAATGGAATTGTCAAGCCTAGACTCCAACCAACCTTGCTTCTAACTCATGTTGTGTCTAAAACTGTCAAAACAACACTTAAAGATCCTAAGTGGAAAGATGCTATGGATGAAGAATTACTTAAAGATCCTAAGTGGAAAGATGCTATGGATGAAGAAATGGCTGCACTACGCAAAAACAATACATGGGAACTGGTTCCTAAACCTCCTATTAGGCAACCAATTGGTTGCAAGTGGGTTTTTAGAGTCAAGCATAATTCAGATGGGTCTGTCAGTAAGTACAAGGCACGTCTTGTAGCATAAGGCTTCCATCAATAGCCTGATTTTAATTTCAAAGAAACATTTTTCCCAGTTATGAAACCTATAACAATCAAACTATTCTGACTTTAGCCACTTCCTTTCATTAGGATCTTAAGCAAATTGATATTAACAATGCCTTTTTAAATGGCAAGCTTGAAGAAACTGTCTACATGCAGCAGCCCCCAGGTTTCGAACATGACAGTAACCTTGTTTGTAAACTGAACAAGGCTCTCTATGGGCTGAAGCAAGCACCTTGTGCATGGTTTGAAAAGCTTTCAGCAACTCTCATCTCTCTTGGGTTCAAGGCTAGCAAGTGTGACCCTTCCTTATTTGTATGTCATGTGGAAACACAACTTATGCGCTTGTCTATGTGGATGACATAATCCGCACTAGAAATAATAGTGTTCTAATTCAGCAACTTATTTCATAGCTAAACTCTATTTTCTCTCTTAAACATCTTGGCAAGTTGGACTACTTCCTTGGGATTGAAGTCAACTATAATTCCGCAGGTTCTGTCATGCTTTCTCAAACCAAATACATCTCAGATTTGCTTGAAAGAGTAAATATGGAAAAAGCTAAAGGAATTTCCACCCCTATGGTTAGCAATCTCAAATTGTCAAAGCAAGAAACTACATGCTTTGAGAACCCTACGCTGTACAGATCTGTGGTTGGTGCTTTGCAGTAAGCAACAATCACACAACCAGAAATTAGCTTCTCAGTAAACAAAGTCTGCCAGTACATGTCCAAACCCATGGAAGAGCATTGGAGAGTTGTCAAACGCATACTTAGGTACCTTAAAGGAATTATAACGCATGGTTTGCTAATCAAACCTGCCAAGACCACTCCTTCTATCAAGATTTTTGGGTTCTATGATGCTGATTGGGCTGTAGATCAGGATGATCGTAGATCCACTTCAGGAGCTTGCGTTTTTCTTGGGCCTAATTTGGTCTCATGGTGGGCTAAAAAGCAAGTTTTGGTTGCTAAATCAACAACTGAGGCAGAATATCGAAGTTTGACTCAAGTTACTTCTGAAATTCTCTGGCTTGAATCTCTTCTCAAGGAGTTTCACATTCCTTTTGATACTCCTCTAATTTTCTGTGACAATCAGAGTTCAGTAGCTTTAGCTCACAATCCTGTTCTTCATGCTCCTACTAAGCACATGGAACTTGACATTTTCTTCGTTAGAGAAAAAGTTCTCAGCAAGGATCTTGTTGTCTCTCATATTCCTTCTTAGGAGCAGGTTGTAGATATCATGACCAAGCCTCTCTCAAGCAGCAGATTCCTAAGTTTATGTGACAAACTCAATGTAGTAGATCGTGCCAATCAACCACCTTGAGTTTGAGGAGGGAATATTAGGAGTATGAGAATAAAAGACTAAGAATAAAAGATTCTCTTTTATTCTTTGTTAGTTGATAGTTCTGTTAAGATTTGTAACAGTTGTTAAATAGTTCATAGGTCTCCTTTTTGTTAGAACCGTGTAACTAACTTAACTTTTGCTAAATTATGATGTACCTTATAAATAGGACTAAGATGCAATTCAGTTTTTATCTTTCTGAGTTTTATATAATTGATTTTTCTAAGAGCTTCTCTCTTCTTCTAGATATTTTCTTTGGTTTCTTTCTCTTAATATTTAATTTAACAATATTTACAAATCCCTTTATTCACACCTGAAAGCAAAGTCTAAATTCGTATATGTAAAATAATCAAACATATCTTAAATTTATATTTATAAAGAGTCCTAAAAATTGCTTTCCCTCCTAATTTAAACCATCGCATATAACGCATAACAACTAACATTGAATTTTCATTAAGCAACCACTTTCTCTCATTGCAGACATTTTTTGGATACACGAAAAACAATTAGAAATACACAAAACCTGTATAGGGAAATAGAAATTCATTTCAAATAAGGTTAGTCGAAACTTGATGATGACCAAAAGTATGAAAAAATGTAATTATAGAGACGAAAATGAGATGTTAAATTATAAAAACTAAAAGAAAAAATTGTTACAACTAATCAGAGTAATCACACCTTTATTTTTTCTAATTTCAACTTTGAACCTTAAGTGTGCTAGTAATTAATCAACTTCTTATCATCTTGTAACTTAATTAAATTTCTTAGATTAAGTTTTTTTTTTTCAAAAAAGTTTAGATGAGTTAGATTCAAGAGACTCACTAGGATACCTAGGATACCTTAAGGTTCAAAAAACACTTATAGAAATACTTACATATTATCCATAATAAAGTTCTCACATGAGCCAGCCGCGAGAATCTTATATTAAGTTTTTGAAGATTAAGAATATCCCGGCACGGCTGTTAATAGTGATATTTGCCCTTTTTGCGGTTTACATGAGGAAACAATACATCACATCTTCAATTGTTCTCAGGTAGATGGGGATATGGAAACAATGTTGTAATTGGTTCAACATTTTGACTGTTTTACCAGTTTCAGTGGCTATGCACATCAGATTCCTGGGGGCTCGACTATGTACTCACATTGATAGATGGAGGATTGTTAATTTGGAGTGCTATTACTTGGTGCACTTGGAAACAACGCAATCATTGTGTTTTAAGAGGTGCTATCTTTGACGGGAACTCATTATTGAATTGTATTAAATTATGTATATCTACACATTGTGGTGTTGGCTGAGAGCTTATATCAATAATTTAAGCGTTTCCTATGGTCAGTGGCTAGCAAACCCTGGTGTTTGTCTTCTCGAACAGTAAATGGTTCTCATTTTCATCAAGATGGAGTTCTGGGTTTATTTTATATAGAGGTTTGGGTTTCATGTGAGTGGTGGACTGAATTCGCGAAGCAGCACTGGGATCGAACTAGTTTTTCTCTATATATGGAACTGGGTGTGGATTTTCGGGAGGTGTATTATGGAACATGACATTTATTTCAGGCTGGGAAATATGGGGAAGAGAATAAATATGTGGGGGATTGGGGATGTTGACACATAATGGCGTAGGGTTATTACTTATGGTGTATTACCTTCTTTTTTTATTTATTTATAAGGCATAATCAATAAATTTTTTTACCTTTTATTATAAGATTTCATTTTATCTCTTTTGTGCATTATTTTTTTTAGACTAAAATATTTTGAATTATTTTTTTTTTATGAAGATTGAAGAAGATGAATAAGTATTCTCAAGAAAATTAAGGATAAATTTAAAAAAGTATTATAAATTTAATGCTAATATTTAAGTTAATTAACTTTCATAATAAACGTAAATTAGTCTATTATATCTTATCCTTAGGGACAAAGAGAATATTTGATTTAGAGGATAGAAATAGTATATTTTTTTTTCATGTGACAAATGTGTTGGGGAGACCAAAGTAGTTTAGACACTAGTTTTATTGTTGGCTTTGTTTTTTGGTGGTTGTCATGGTTTGTATTTGCATGGTAGCGAGTCTTAGAGACTTTTGGAAGGAAGCTGCTATTGGTCCCACCCCACTTTACTATTGGCCCTAACCTCCCTGCAAAAATATTTATTTTGTCCTTCCCTCTTCCTTTTTCTCTTCCTTTTTCCTCATCTTCTTACCCAATCTCCATGCCCCCCCACATTTTTGTTCACCCAATTCTTGGCTAGAACTAGAACCACGACTCCACCCTCCCCCCTACCACCATCGTGCAACCATCATCACCATAAGCCATCTTTGTGTTGCACCACCACCTTATTTCATCTCCTCCACATCGTGTACCGCCACCAGTCCCAATTATCACTGGCATCATCGTGTAGAGCCCTTACATGTGTATGACCTCCACCTTCAAGGCTTCTTGCGTGCAACTCCTCTCCACCATTATTGTGTTGTTGTGCACTCCTCTACCATAACAAAATAACATTTTTGCATGGATATTTGGTCACACAGAATTGTATTTCCATTGAATTAAGCAAGGGTGAAAAAAATAGATACAACAGAAGCATGATTCCATTGTACAAAATATATACAACAAAAACACGAATCATGTTTTTGTTGTATATATTTTTTTTACCCCCATTGAACTCAACAAAAACATAATTTCATTGACAAATACATAACAAAATTGTGTTTTGTTTTTTTTTTTTTTTGCAACCCTTTATACAACAGAATCATACTTCCGTTATGTAATTTTTTTTTCATCCCCACTAATGGAAATATGATTCCGCAATACAATGTGGAAAGGATATTTTTGGAAATTGAAAATATTGGTGGGACGAATAGCAATGAGGTCGAGGCCAATAATAATTCCCCTTTTGGAATGGGTTGTGAGCCTTGGATTTCAACCATTTATTGTTGGTTATTATTACTTATGCCTATAGTGTCAAACTGTTGTGTTTTGTAGATCCTTAGGTACCCTTGTATATCTATTTCTCACATAAAATGATTGTTTTAACTTGATATGTCATATATTATATTATATGTATGACGTGAGAATCATCATCTTATAGGAGAATAAAAATGATTAATCTCAACTGTTAGATTAAAATGAAAGATCAAAATTAAAATATTTTAAATTCAAAATTAAAACTACATTTAACCATAAAATCTTTATAAGATTTACCAAATAAAAAATCAAATCAAATCTACGTGAGAATCATCACCATAACCATCACTATAATTGTGGTCATGATCTCTGTTGTCACCTCCAACATTTAGAAACCCAATTAAAAGGCAAAATAAAAAATTTAACTAAAAGTTTAGTAAAAATATGGAGACTCGCATATCAATTTAATCTTATATATACTATTGTTACAACTGTTAATTGCATATTTGATATCCCAAAATATGAACCTTTTTATGAATTTATAATATATTTGGTTAAGAAAATAAATCACTTATAAAAATAATTTAAAATAATATACTTTTTAAAAAAATGAAATTACAATGTTTATTCCTCTTAAAAATAAATCATTTTTTAAAAATCACTCTTTTAAGCACAAACAAAAGAGCCCTGTATTTATTGTATGAATTTTTTTAAAAAGTTATGAAGATAAATTTATTTAGTAATATTTTTTTTCTTAATTAAACAAATTTATAAATTATACAAATTATTTGTTAAGTTGTATAAATTTATAATTAAATAAATTATAGTCATCCATGCTCAGATAATTTAAGGGAGTATTGTAGCAGCTGTCATGGACAAAATGACATATGAGCGCTACTTTTACAAACTTTTTCCCTAAACGGGTCTATTTGTAAAGAAATTCTTGGGGGGGGGGGATCTGTTTTTAAGGGTGTTTCGCCATTGACACTGGCGAAACACCCTATTTCGCCAGGTCCAGCAGCGGCATCGAGGGGTTCTGCCAGAACCACCAGTGACATAGTTGTAGCTGTGTCAGGTTCACGCATTCAGTATGTTTCACCAGTACCATTGGCGAAACATACTCCTTCCATTTCCATACATGCATGCACCATGGGTGCCCCCCTTCCCTTTTCTCCTTATTTTTTTCCACGCGTCCATGCATGCATGCCAGACACGTTGCATGCCCCTTCCATTTCCACCATGGGTGTCCCTTCCATTTTCAGAAGCTGGTTTTCAGCTTTTTTGAAATATAAATTTTGTATAGTTAGTTTGATCATTTATAATAAATAAGATAATTTATGTGAGAATTAAACTCTTAATTAAATGTTTTATCTCATTAATTAACATAATAATTTTATATTAAATATAAACATTAATTTTGGAAATCAAATTTCACTTTTAATTAAAAAGCAACACAAGAAAACATGTTGTAGTAAGAAAATTAGTATTAATATTAAAACACTCAATTAGTATCAACCCGTCCTAAGGCTTGTGGGAATGCACTCTTACAGGATTACAATTTCAACACCTCAATTAAAATTAGTATTAATATTAAAAAATGTAAAAAATTATAACATCAGAAAATATTTCAATCTACTTTTAACTATTTATAATTAATAATTTCTAAGCGTATTTTTTAAACATACCTAACTAATATTATCTATAATTTTTTTATAACAAATAACATTAGTTTATTTTTACACTACAAATAACTACGAAAAATTAAACACACCTACCTAATATACTATCTATGATTTAACTGCTGAATTCAATTATATTTTATTTTAAATAGAATTACTAACTAAAATAACTATAAAAAAATTAAACACATAGAATTAGTAACTAAAATAACTATGTAACTGCTTTTAACTTAAAAGAAACTTTTACCTAATATAAAAATTAAATATAAATTTTACTATTAAATAAATTATTGTTGAGTAGCAATAATATCAAATTTTAACTTATATTACCTGATGATTGAAGCTTTTCTCCACCAAATAAGTTTTTTTTTTAACTTTGTGTATCTCGAATTGCAAATACAAGGGTCATATAGGGGAGGGGATAGTGGGTGAGGGAAGAAATTTAAATTTTTGTCCTCCCTCCCACATGCTAACTTACACCTTCTGAACTTCTGAAAAGGCTACGTCTCCAACACTACAACCTATGCTTGACTGGTACCATTGCACAAGGCTATATATGCTACACCACTGGGCTATGGCACGTGTTTCGCCAGCGGAACCCATGGCAACACGTTTCGCCAGTAGCCCCAGCGGAACCTATGTGGATGCATGCCATGCATGCATGGGTGGAGAAGGAACCTATGTGTCGCTGGTGGTACTGGCGGAATGCTCCTGTGCCACTACTGGTATTGGCGATATAGCGTGTTTCGTCATTGGTGTTGGCGAAACACCCTGAAAAACAGACCCCCCCACAGAATTTCTTTCAAAACAGACCCGTTTAAGGAAAATGTTTGTAAAAAGAACCCTCCTACGTCATTTTGCCTCTAAAATGAGGAAACTATCAATGCATGCTCTTATTGTTAGTTGTGTGACCCATCTTTGCTGGAACATGGATGGCTATATATGGAGTGAACCACAACACAAGTGGCATACTTTAAAATTAAGTATGTTGCTTTCTCATATTTATCAAGGTTATCAATTAAACACGATAGTTTACATAGTGAAAGTTTTATAAACTCAATTTATGGACTCAACTCGTAAATTCATAAAAGTTTATTTCATATAAAAATAATAATAAAATATCTATAAATAACATATTAATTAAACATTTTAACAACATAATGAAACAAAATAATAAATAATAAATTTCACAATATTTAAATCGAGGATTTGATGTTATTAGAGAACAAGACTTTGATGTTATAAAAGGTGAGGATTTTTCGATTCAGGAACAACATACCAAATGGAGGTGTGTTAAATAGTAAACAAACATAAAACAACTCAAAATGACTTATATTTTGGTCTAATTTTTTTAACTGACTTACTTGTTAATTCGATGGTAAACTCAAGAATCTACCAAGTTTACTTAGAGTTTATCAAGTCTACCCAGAGTCTATTAAAGAGAGAATTTATACACAAGTCAACTTATAGAGAGTTGGTAAACTCGTAAACTTGTAAAAATTAACGAATTAAATTGAGAGTTTGATAATCATATAATTTATTATTATTTTGTATGATTAATTTATTAAGTAAATACGTCATGTAAATTGTCATGTCAACAAACAAAATGCCGTAAAATATATAAAATGATGTTAATTAGATGGTAAATGTTTAATTAAATCATAATTTTTTAATAAATTATTGGTTTGAATAATATTAGATTCAATATCATTCATTTCAAATTTTGTT
Source organism: Glycine max (assembly GCF_000004515.6). Lineage (NCBI taxonomy): Eukaryota > Viridiplantae > Streptophyta > Magnoliopsida > Fabales > Fabaceae > Glycine > Glycine max. Next base: position 6,160,878 of record NC_038241.2, read on the forward strand.
AATAAAATAAATATAATTTAGAGAAAATAATCTCACTAACAATGACAAAAATTAATCATAAAATTATTATTGTAGACGTGTAATATACATAAACACGTTTGTTTCCATTCTAAAAAAACAAATGGAGAATAATTGTACGTAGATACTTTAACATCACAACCATTTTATTAACACTTATCATTTTTATATCTTGACCTATCATGTCACATCATATTATTTCCATTCATATATATTTTTCTTTCTCTATATATCAACCAGCTAGCTCATTGATATCTATACACCATTTCCCAACAATTATTAGCACAAGTGACATCATATAGCATAGGGAAATCAAGAAGAAAGCAGCAGTAGTGTAAATCAGGACTCTGAAGTTGGACAAAATGTATCAGAGCCGAAGATCTAAGTCAATCTTACTAACATCTGATTCTTGCTTGGGCAACTCCAACTGAAGGCTACCTGGCCATGAGAAATGCCCGGCTTGTTCAAGCATAGAGGGTGGTGTCCATGACGCCATTCCATTCCAATAACCGGCATCACTGAAGCTAGCCGCCATAGCAGACCTTTCTCTGCTTGGCTCGTGCACAAGCGAGTGAGGTTGTATTCCCAGTGACCTAGATGCCAAAGAAGAGTAAGCAAGGCCCATTGATGTTGTTGTCAACATCATATGAGATCGGTAACTTCGTTTAGCTGCTTGTTTTTCCCTCTTGTGTGCATTCTGGTGACCCCCAAAGGCTTGTGAACTGTAAAACTTTCTCGTGCAGTATATGCATGAGAATACCTTATTGTGGAGAGGTCTTGATTGGGAATCTGCAGGGTTTTGTTCAGCTGCTTCCAGAGGGATATTGTCTCCTTTGATGCCTAGACTCAACCATTCTCCTAAGTTATCACCTTCAGGGGTCACAATTTCAGACTTGGCAGCATTTTCTTGTGATCCACCATCCACATGATTATCATTGACATAAACTTTATCCTCCCTGGTGCTCATAGTAAAGAATAGTTTTGTTGTGGTAGAGGGATAATTAAGTGCTAGCTTGCTCTTAAATAAGGACAAAGAAATTAAGGGGAGGAGTGCAACGGATAGGAAGTGGGAGATGGATACTATTTGGTGTAGTGTGATCTTTTAAGGTCGATCACAGTACTAAGCCATGTCCTATGTTCCCACCCAGTTTTGCATACACTTTAGAGGGGAGAATTCGGACAATGCTAATATAATATGTTGGTGTGGGCATTTTATTATGGCTTCATACTTTCTTGAGATTTACACTACCTATTGCATCTATCTATCTTTATATATACATAGGTGTTAGGTGGTGGAAATTTTGAAAGGAGCCTTGATTATTAAAAGTGTTATGTAATTGTATGTTCTATTTTTTTATTCCTTCAATTATTAAAAAATTGACAACAGAATTAATAACTAAAAGAGAGTGTTACTATTTGCAAGACTTTTTTTTACCAAAAATATTATTATTTTTTTAATTGAAACCACACCAAAAAGAGACTAATAAATGAAATAAGTAATTCGAATTCCACTGTGGAAAAATAGCTTTTTTCGCATCGAAATATATGCACCTTCTAAGAGAATAAAGAATTTTAAAAAAAAAAAGAGAAAGAAAGTAATATATGTTAACGAGTATGTGATGAAAAATGACTAACATAAACGAGATATAAGGTTTTGGGTCTAAAATAAAATTATTTTATTTAGGAGTTATTATAAGGGCACGCTTAGAAAAGCAGCTTATTTAAAATAAATAAATAAATATTTATCATAAGAACTTATGTTATAGGTGCTTAAAATTCAATAAATTATTTGTATTAGGATACATACACTGTTGACTTGAACTAGCTTAACCTAAAACACATCAAATCGATCAATCTCAATCAAATGAGTTCCAAAGTAAGATTTTTTTAATTTTATAATCTATAACTCTCCGATTATGGCAAAGAAAATACTTCAGTTATAAAAATCATTATTACACTTTGTAGTTCTTGGTCCATGTTTCCAATCGAGAAAAAAAGGCTTTTTACTCATTATGAGGGTGTTGATGGTATAATTTTAAATATCGAATTGATGATATCCGATCGATATTGGATGACATAATTAACTATTAAACTAATGAGTCACTAATTAAATCAAATCACATGTTACAATATTAGATTGTTATAATTAATTATATATAATTTATATAGTATGTATATATATTATAAATATTACATTTGTTAAATAATTTTTCCAAGTTCTGGTCAGGGGTTTGAATCTTGGTGTTTTTTTTTTCTATTTATAGTTTTACGCGATTAGATATGTATATATAATATAAATATTATATTTGTTAATGATGTACCAACAGAGAGCTTCCAGTGTTAAATGTGTGGTTTTTCCCAGTGCTAGTCATGGGCTCAATTCTTGTTAGGATGGTTTTTTTCTTTTTTTCTCTCAGTATTTTCATTGAAATGAGCAAACAACAGTGATCCCACCGGTTCCCAATTTGATCAGTCGGATCAGTCCAGTTTCTAAAACTACAATTCAATTTCTTTCTATTTTTGAAAAAAAAAACTATTCAAACTAAGCATCATAATAATATGGAGTGTGTTTTGGTATGATTTAAATGTAATATCAAATCAAAATTAAACTAAATCAATCTTTAATGATTTTAACAGTTTATTAAAAAAAATTATATAATTTTCATTTTTTAATTTGGTAACTAATAAAACAAATTGGCACCAAGTAGAGTATAATAACGAATTGAATCATGGTCAACCCTTAAAAATAATAGAATAACAAAAAATTACACATGATAATAAATACATTACAAACCTTTTATAAAAATGAAATACATTACAGATAATTCATGGTTAATTAGTCATGCACAATCAATGCCATAAACTTATAATATAACTTACTAAAAAAATATCCAATACATATGAAATCACATACTATCATTATCAAAACTTAGTTGTGGTCGTAGGATAATGGAATTTTATAGTAAGGATATAAAAGAAAAAAATAATATAAGTATAATGTGTGATTTGATTTATTTTCACACAATGGGAACTGAAAATTGAACCAAATCACAATAGAATATGTTGTTTTTTCAATTTTTAATTTTGTAAGGCAATTTTACAACTTTACACAATTTGGTTCCATTTTAAACACCCTGGATCCTGCAAACTATGGAGCAGTGCTAGATTAATTGATCTTGGATTTTGGTGTTTTAGGAGGCACATTCATATGGGAAATATGTAGTTTGTATACGCCACAAGTTACGTGCACACAGAGACATAGGCATATATACTGGTACAGTAAATGTGGGATTGTTCACTGCATGGTCCATCCAAGACATATAAAAACGGATTTCATTTTGTTGTTACTCAAAGAAGGCACGGCAAATAACGGATGGGTAGGTAACAATATATATATAGAAAGAGCCAAGAGGGGCACATTTTCAGTAAAAGGAAAAGCAAAATCTATGTATGCTAGCTATGGCCTATTGACAATTTTAGAAAAGACCAAATGCACAAAGATAGTGGATCGAGTTGTCAGTGGATGTGCACAATCTTTATTTTTATTATTGATAATAATGTAATACTCCAATTGTCTCGAAGTTAAAGGGGTCCGCACTAGCTGTCAATAATGGTGAGAAAAAGTTAAGGGCAAAAAGTGTTATATTGAGTTTTTAAATCAGTTTTTCGTGTTTGATGTATTGAGTCTAAAATCTAGATGCAGTGAGTTATATATATATATATATATATATATATATATAAATTAGAAGTATATTTAGAGTCAATTGTGTTTAGAAATAAAAATAAATTAAATAATTTTTATATATATTTTTTCTTCTCTTTCCTTTTTTTTTCTTAAAGGATATATATGATTTAGGAGAGAAAATGAAAGAAATAAAAGTATAAGAAAAAAGTAGAAAATAAAATGATTTTTAGGTTGTTAGTTTGATAGAAAAAAAGAAAGTTAAAAATAATATTTTCTTTCGCTTGGTTGTGTAGAAAGTGATTATAAGGAAAAAAAATTAAATATCCTAAATAAATAAAAAAGATAAAAGATAATTTTGTAATGTAAAAAAAAAAAAAAAACTCGTATCTCTATTTTCCTATCTAATTTTGAAAGGAAGAATCTCAGCTGTGGGCAGCAGCGAGTCTCTTCATTGTGGCAGGGATCAGGAGGAGTCTCATATTTATTATATATATATATATATGTGTGTGTGTGTGTATTTATGCACTGATTTTATTAAACTTTTTGTTAAAAGATTTTACATACATGTTCAACTAAACATTTATAGATTATATTTATTTTAATTTAAGATAATTATGTAAATGATTTTTTTCTTTTTTCTATGTAATTGATAAATCTATATAAAAAATAATACTTGATTTAAGAGTAAACAAAATTATTCTTTTTTTAAGAGAAAAACTTGTGAAAAGGATAAACAAAATTAAGAGTTCTACATCATTTGTACCCAAAAATTGTCTTGAGTACACAATGATATAAGGAAATGAGAAACATTTTTTCAAAGTTCCTATAAACTTAAGAATTGTTTGGAATGTGTTCCTGAAAAGTTATCTCAATTTCAGTGGTATTCATCAATATTAAATCTATGTATTAAAATTTATTGGTTAAAATATTTTTTTTCTTCTCTTATTTACATTTTAGATTTCAATTTATTCTCTTAAATTTATATTTTTTTACTTTAGTCCTTATAGTATTTATATTAGACCAAATTAATACTTCTCTTTGTTTTCGGGTAACTGTGTTAAGTTCGTGTTACGTGACATTTTTCACAATGTGTCAAAAATTAGTGAAATGACTAATTTTGCCTACGAAGATTCTCTTCTTGTTATATCTAACGATGAAACTTTTTATTTAATCAAAGGGATGAGACTTAGCCAAGTTACATGTGAATTCTATGCTAAGATTTTTTAAATAAAAGAGATTAAACTAAAATCTAAAATATAAATAAATAAGTGACCAAAATTTTACTTTAGTCATATTTTGACTCCTTCAAATTTTTGGTTGAAGCTCCTGTCACTCGTTGCAGGGCACATATATTTGTTCCTCTTACTTTTTCAATATTGTCATTCCAAGCTAGGAAAAACGTAAAGATGGTAGGGTTTTCTTTCCCTTTTCATCCATTCTTCTCTCTTTTACATGCACCAAGCGCATGCTTAAGCTATCATCAAATACTAATTTCAATAATAACAACATCAACAATCATAAAAGTTAAATAAAATTATTAATTATCTATTTTTAATAATTAAGGGAAAAAATTGTATGCCTATGGAACCAGAAGAAAAAGAGAAAGAGAGGTAATATTTTCTCTACACCATCCTTTTCTTTCCGATTTCTCAGATTTGTTTGATGCAGAACTTTTGACTCTGCCTTTTATTCACGTCAAAACGAGGAATACTTCCATCAAGGTTATTAGCACCTTTCGCATGCTGCTTCACTGTACCTCTTTTTTGCCTTGTCTTTTACATGGTTAGTAGAGCCAAAATGCCGTGGAAATAAAAAAGTTTAAAATTTATAAAAATATATTACTCATATTAATTCTATTTTTATAATAAAATATTTGTTTTAAAATGTGTTATGTAAAATTAGAATTCCTATTTTTTAAAGATTTTGTTTTTAGTGGACCAATGTAGTTTGTTAAATTTGTTTTGTTCTATATAGTGGTTTCCAACACTCATGTAGTCTTATTTTAAGATTTTTTTTTTTTTTTGTATGAGGGGTCTGTGCCTATGTACACATCTCTCTTCTCCTTTGCCAAAAAAACACTCAAGCGAAAAAAACAATTTGCTTTTTTTTTTCTCCTCTAATTTTTTTTTTATTTTCCTTTCTTATAAAAATTATCTTTTTGAAGATAAAAACATTGATGTTAAAAAGATTCGGGATCCTTTATTGTTGCAAGTATTTTGTTGTTACGTGACTGGTTGTTGCCTCTATATATGTAGCTCCTTATTAGAAAAAATAACATGTGAAAATACAACACACAAATCAATAAAATGAACACTTGAGTGAACCTTTATATTTTACATGTCATAGTCTTGATATGGTACCTTATAAAAATTTTGAAAAAACCCCCTTATAAGCTATGAAGAAAAAGAGAACCGAATTTGAAATATCCTAAAGTGTGGGGTGTCTAGCAAAGGTTAGCATCACTATTAATAAGAAAAGGAAAATTGGACCAAAAACTATTGATTGTGTTTTTGTTGAATACTTTTTGTATAGTACTACTTATAGATTCTTGGTTGTTAATTTAGAAGTGTCAGAAATTTCTTATAGAATTTAGAGATGCCACTTTCTTTTGAAAATGTTTTTCCTTTAAAAAAATAAATTGTCTAAATCTATTTGTGATACTTCTTGTTCTAATTTATCATCTTGTAGTAATGCTATGCTAATAAGGACATTGTTTTTTAACCTAGGAGGAGTAAAAGATTTAAAAAAGTTAAGGATTTTGGTTCTGAATTTTGCTATTTTCTACTTGAAGATGATCCTAAGACTTATGGTGAGGCCATGAGGTCTATTGATGTACCTTTTTGGAAAGAAACTATTAATGATGAAATGAGTTCTCTTAAAACTAATAAAACTTGGTTTCTTACTGATCTTCCCCTTGGTTGTAAAAGTATAGGTTGTAAGTGAATTTTTCGAAAGAAATTAAGAATTGATGGATCTATAGAAAAATTTAAGGCAAGACTTGTTGTGATTGGTTGTAAACAAATAAAAGGTGTAGATTTCATTCATACATATTATCTTCTTTCTAAAGTTACTACTATCAGAGTTTTAATTGCACTTTCTTATGTTTGTAATTTAGAAATTCATCAAATGGATGTAAAAAATACTTTTTTAAATGTTGAATTAGAAGAAGAAATTTATATGAGCCAACCTAAAGGCTTTGTAGAATCGGGTAAGGAAAAGAAAGTTTGCAAACTTGTTAAATCTTTATATGGTTTGAAACAAGTTCCAAAGTAATGACACGAAAAGTTTGATCAAGTTATTCTTTCGTATGATTTTCAAATCAATAATAGTGATAAATGTGTGTATGTGAAACAATTTGATGTGGATCTATCATTTTATGTTTATATGTGGATGACATATTGATATTTGGTAGTAATATGCATTTCATAAATGATGTGAAGTCTTTCTTATCTAGTAATTTTGATATGAAGGACCTTGGTCCTGTAGATGTGATTTTGGGTATTAAGTTGATAAAGAAAAATGATGACATGGTTTTAGCCCAATCACATTATGTTGAAAAGCTATTGAAGAAGTTTAATTATTTTGATGTGAAACATGTTTCAACTCCTTATGACTCATCCATTAAGTTAAAGAAATATTTGAGTAAAGGAATTTCTTCACATAAATATTCTCAAATTATTGGTTCTTTGTTGCATTTGACAAACTTCTCTAGGCTTGACATTGCATATGCAATTGGTAGATTAGGAAGGTACACTAATAATTCTCATCATTCTCACTGGATTGCAATAGAAAGAGTTTGTAGATACTTAAAAGGAATCACTAATTATGACATTCATTATACATGTTTTCCTGTAGTAATTGAGGTGTTTAGTGATGCAAATTGGATTTCTGATTCTCATGAAACAAAATCGATAAGTGGTTATGTCTTTACTTTAGTTGGTGGTACAATATCATGAAAATTTGCTAAACAAACTATTATTTCATGTTCTACCATGGAAGTAGAAATTATTACTTTACCTATCATGAAAGTATTACTAGTGAGACTGAGTTTCTTAAAAATTTGTTATGTGATTTGTCTTTGTTGAATAGCCTATACCTCTAATTCCAATGCATTGTGATAATCAAGTTGCTATATCTAAAGTTACTAGCAAAAAAATTAATGAAAAAAGAAGACACTTAAGAGTGAGACACAAGTCTATCAGAAATTCGATTTCTCATGGTATCATTTCTCTTGACTTTGTCAAGTCAGAAAATAATATTGCGGATCCACTTACAAAAGGGTTGACACATTAACAAGTACTTGATTCGTCGAGGGGAATGAGACTAGAGCCCATTATTTAGTTACAATAATGGACACCCGTCTCCGTGTGATTGGTGATCCCATGAATGAAGTTCAATGGACAACAACAAAATTGCTTGTTGACTAAAGTGCACCAAAATAAAATTTTGTGGAGTTGTTCTATTTCTCATTCCTTTGACGAGGTGTATTATAAATGCTGACAATATTAAAGTTGAGGTATTTATATATGTATATTTTTTGGTAAAAAAATACTTCTTAATGAATCCGATGATAATTATTGTAGGGGTGAGATCACAATCCACTTTGATGATTCACCTAGTGAGTGTGGTGGTGGAGCCGTCATTGTGAGATATGAATTAATCTCTAAGTGACACTCACGAAACAGGATACATGCGCAATGCTGTGTAACGCGCTACCACTGATTAGAACTTAAATGAACACCAATATTACAGGGGTTGTGTACTAAAGTTCGGTTAAAGAAAGTGTAGTTCAAGACAATTAAGTCACTACATTTTTTTCGGGTGTAAGTTTATAAACACTAGGTATAAGGTTCAAACCTGAAAGGTTCTTTATACTAAAATACAATATCACATGCTCTTTCTTTTACGTTTCTATAGAAATTATATTTTCTTAAAAATATTTTAAAATTTTAAAAGTTTTACTTTAAGATTTTTTTTTGTTGTATAACGGAGTCTATGCTTATATATATCTCTCCTCCTTTGGCAAAAAACACACAAGCAGAAAAAATAATTTGCTTTCTTTTTTTAAATTTTTTTTTCTCTTTCTTTCTTATAAAAAATATCTTCTTCCTGAGAGTAAGAACATTGGTGTTCTAACACAACCAATCAACCCCTTGAGGAAAAAAAAATTACACATTTTAACCGATATGATAGAGATAGTGGCACAGACATGGTGCCCTGAGATAAAAACGTAAACAATCAAACCAATGCAATCAGAATTTTGTACAAGTAAAGTGGAATATTTTTTCTCTAAGAATAATGTTTGCACGCTATTGCATTATTGATTAATGTTGTGTCATATTCTGAAGTTATTTTGCTATTATTATTTAGGTTAAGGTTTTACATGTTCTTTTCTGTATTATTTTATTTTATTTTAATTTTCTAAAAGGGAGAGAGTGATCAACAAATAATGAATGGTTAAAATTCACGTTGTTTGATACTAACAAAATATCAAAGGAAAAAAAGTTGTGGGTTTGATGTAAAAAAAAATAATTAATTCATCGTTGGACAGAGAGGAATGGCATAGAATTTGAAAGACTTTATCTGAGTGCTGCAATACTTTATATTGTGCCTGGCAAACCTATGATAATCGATTTTTTCCCCGTGATAATTGATTCTTTTTATTTTATTTTAGCAAATCAATTTTTTTATGATACATTGTCATCTACTCATCTTTATATAATATGGAAATTGATTTTCTTATAATCCATTTTAAATATAATGGATTATCTAATAGTGTAAAAGAATCATGAACCAACTGTCTAATAGATATAAAATTATTCCTATTTCATCTTCTTTTTTTATAATCATTTTTCATTTTTATCCGTGAGTAAGAGTCGATTTTCGTCAGCTAAAAATCGATTTTCGTAGTTGAAAATGTTGATTATGTGAGTAAGTGAGTTTGCCTATCAAGGATAATATAGTTTTATTATATCTAATATTATTGCTTTATTCTCTTTTCATAGTAAACTAAACAAGTTTAAAAGAAATTTCAATATTATTTCTCCTCCATTTCAACTTTATTTATCTCAAACTAAATAATCCAAAAATCTACTCAATTTCATTTTTATCCTCTTTCTCATTTTTTCTGTTTTTTTTTTTTTACTTTTTTATTTATTTCTATCCATCCTATTTCTTTCCTTCTTAACAGTTAATGTTAATTTTGAATGCACGAGTGAAATTTCACGCACTTTTGATTTGTAGTTAAATTTATAAGAGAAAATAAGTTATGTGTTGATAGTATAAAATAATTTTATATTATTGTTTAATCACAATTTATTATGTATAGTAAGTTTGTTAATTTTTATTAAATTATTTTATATCATTAAATTCAATTTGAGATATAATTTATATATATTGAAATGATGATAGCTATTGTGGCCCCAACTGTCTTAATTTGCACTACACCTAAGATGGTGAATGAAATTCTTATCATATGTGATCCTCCTTTTTTTTTGGTGCATAAATTTGGGTCCAGATTTTTCTCCCCAAGGCTTGCAAATATCTTTATTTTCATATAATGAAGATGAAGATTTCAGGGTGCTTCGAGTCTTTTGACAACCAGTTTTGCTTGTAACGGTTAAATAAAGCGTTGATTTGATTGTTTATGTTTTTATGTGAGGGCAGCATGTCTGTGCCACTATCTATATTATATCGGTTAAAATGTGTAATTTTTTTTTCTCAAGGGGTTGATTGGTTGTGTAGAAGAGAAAAAAATAATTAAGAAGTAATATTTAAATTAAAATAAATAAATAAATAAAATATGAAACTCACGCTTATTTTTTTTAAAAAAAATCTTGAATAATAATTTTTTCTTTTCAACTAAACAACCCCTAAACACAATGAGATACGATTCGATGATTTTATCCATCAACTAGCAAGGTACACATTTAGACGGATATATCTTTCCTATTTTTACATATATTTAAAATACACCCATTTATAAAAATCAAATATATTTTATTGAACAAACATAGTATTCAAGCGGATAATATATATTTGATTATAGTGTCACATATATTTATTATATTTATTTAAAATATTTATAAAATATATGAAAAATTTCTTAATAAAATTTTTAAAATAATTTAATATTTGTTAATTTTAAATAATTTTTTAATTTTAAAATGAGAAATGATAAAATAACTCAATTATTTTATCACTATATTTATAAATAAATAATTTTATAATTTATAAATAATTAAATTAGATGCAAAATATTGAAATCGATATTAGTTAAAATAAATTATTATTTTAGACTCTAATAAACCATTTATATTTTATTGGCACTCACGTAATGTGTGGTAACATGTGTTTGGTAACTCACAAACTTTTTTTTCCTAGTATGAATGTATTAGCATCTAATACAAACTTTTGGACAAAAAATCTAATAATTCTTTTGTTATTTTAAATTTATTTAAGGGACAGTGCAATAATTTAATCTTTAGCTGTTTAAAAAAACAAAAAACTCAATTCTCTCTCCTCTTCATATTCTCTCTCCTTTTCTCCTACTATGCCTGAACCATTGTTGCCAGAGTTTTGAAATTTTCATTCATGAAGATGATCAGGAAATGAAGGTATTATTAAATTTGGCGGATAACAAACATTTTGGAAAACAATAATTATATCAGTAAATTCAATCTAATGGTTACAAGGAGTGTTGTTCATCTCCAAGAGCCAAAGTTATTCATTGACAAAATAAGCTACATAATCAAAACTAGTAAAAACGTCTCAGTGCCTGTTTGGTTGGCGTTCCAGAATTAATTATGAGGTTAGAATTGATTTTAAATATATTTGATTTTATGTTATGAAGAATAATTTAGAATTGATTTTGGATCCAAATTGATTCTTGATCAAGATAACTGAGTTACTTGTACGTTTAATCCAAAATTTTATACTAAATTTTACTTTTAACTTTTATTTTATAATAAAAACATTCAAAAATAAACCATATCATTTCAAAACTAATTTTAACTAAAATCATTTTTACAAAATCAATTTTATTTAAAATTAATTTTGTCAATACCCATCTAAACACATGTTTAGTCTTTAGTCTTTGCTTCTCTCTTCCGCAATTGTTGTGCTTTTTTATTTTTGGATTTCTAAAAGTTGGAACTGTTCTTACCAAGTTTACTTGCTATCCAATCTGATCTTCTTCTTGGTGTTGGAAAATGAATTTTGACGATGAAGTCAATCGGTCGGAGGTATCTATCTCTTTTGGATAAGTTGATACTTACCTTTCTTCCTTGGCTCTTATATGGCTCTTCCTCTCAACCATTCCTTGCTAGATGATCCTCTCTCATTGTGGAGGATGTGTATGAACGTGAGACATCAGTCTAGATGGAGGCTGTTAGTTTGATTATAGGCTTAATTGTAAAAAGAAGCTTCTTATGTTTTTGCATTTTATTAAATCAGTCTTTCTATTTTTTAATTTATTATTAGATTCTTCCTATTTTACAAAATTCAGTATTGAGTTCTGAGAGAAAAAAATTAAACATTGACCATTAATTTATTTTACGCATATGACGATCTCGTTGTTAAATTTGGATTAGTGTTACTAATTTTGAGAAATATGAATTTTTGGTAATGTGAAGGTTAGAAATTTAGGAAGGATAGAGTTTTGTGGTTGAGATAATTGTTTTGGAGATAATTATTAATTATCTAATTACTGATAAGGATAGATTGAAAATAACATAAATAATAAATCAATAATAATATTTTATAAACACATAAATATTTCTTAAACGATTAATTATATGCGAATACTTAACAACTAATGTTCTAAGCTAATAATAAATATTCAATTTTTTCTCTGAGGATTTAGATAATAAATTTTAAAAAATAAAATACTCCAATAGTAAATAAAAAGAGTTGATTTAGTAAAATAAGAAAAATAAAAGAACAATTTTACAATTAAACCTTGACTATATAGCGAGCTCTTGTCTTACCTATGATGTTAAGATATACTGAATTCCTGATCATACGATACACAAGTCCTCAAGCTCCAAATTCAATAGGAACAAGAGAGATTGAAACATTTTCTCTCGAGCTCGTGGCTTTACGATACAAGAACTTTAAAGTGACCCATGTGTTCCATTTAATTTGGGTACTATAATGAAACGAGTCAAACTCGGTGACTTGATGGTCAAAAACCTTTTCGGCAATGTCGTTGCCAGTATAATCCTAGTGAGTTTTCACGGGCTGCACGATGTCTTTTCCTTAATGATGGTTCAGGCGGTTTTTTCCTGGAGTACACGCTTCTCTCTCCGTAATTTCGGATATACACTATTTTGAGAAAAATTTGTTAAAGTACACCTGCTTTTTTTTTTTTTTTTGCCTTTGTAAGTCGGATAGGGGTAAGAATAGGTCAGGTCAGGCTTTGAAAGGCCTGAGCCTAGCCTACAATGAATCTTTGAGGCCTAAGCCTGGCCTATAGCCTATCAAAGACTTTTATTTTGGCTCGGCCTGGCCTGGCCTGATAGCCTTTTTAAAAGCCTTTTTACAATAAATCTTTTATTTAGGAACGTAATAGGAGAATTAAAAAAAGGAAACCTGATAGAAAAATGATATGATTTTTGCATAGGAACCTAAATATGATAGAATATAATTTTTGTATAAGAACGTAATATGATAATAGGATATGATAGGATATGATTTTTAATTGCTCTAGAATACACCTTCTAATTAAAGTTTTACTTAATTATAGGAATGAAATCGGCTAGTTTAAAAAAAATATTAATTATACCCAAAAAATAATATAAATATATATATAGGTCGGCCTATCAGGCTTATAAGGCTTTTTAATAAGCCTAAGTCTGACCTATTTAATTAAATAGGCTTTTAAAAAAGCCTGAGCCTAGCCTTTTAATTAAATAGGCCAATCCAGGCCAGGTCGTAGGCCCTTGTAGGCCGGCCTGGCCTATTCCCACTCCTAAAGTCGGGTTTGGCCACCCCCAACTTTCGTTAACCCGATTTCCGTTCTTCAGCTTTTTTCTTCTTTTATTTATTTATTATTTATTATAAATTAAAATTTAATTAAAGTTAAATATTATATTATATAAAATTATTTTTAATAGATTTTAAAATTATTTATTTAATAAATTAATTTTAGAAAAATTATTTTATAATTTTGTTTATTAAAAAATTATATTATTAAATTTAATTATTTTTGTTATATTATTTAATTTATTTAAGATATTTTTGGTTAAATATTTATTTTAAAATCTGAATTTTGTATGATAATATATTGATTTTAGTAAAAATTGTAAATTTTAAATTTAATTATTTTACTAAATATAATTACTTTATTTATGTCATTAGATTTAATTAAAAATGATAAAACTAAAGCTTTTAATAATTTATCTAAAGAAGAATATTACACTGCATTATCAATAAAATATTTAAACAATGGTAATTGGCTAAGGAAAAACTTAAGATGAGGATATATTTGGACAATTGTTTCTGCTATGACCATGCTGCCGACAAAGTCCACATTTTTTTCTACTTGGTTGTTCATTTTCGTCTTCGTCCATCTCAGTAGGAATGCGAGTTGAAACGGGACGATCCTTTGCAGTCCTCTTTCTCCTTGGATCAGGACCCCATTGATCTCATTCATATTCTTGCCACATTGATTCGTGTGGTAATAAACCAAAGGAGTTGTCGTAAATGTGCAAAATGTGTTGTAAAGTAAATAACATCGGCACATAGGCCATGGGATCAACATTGACAGATTTACAAGCAGCCATGATATGAGAACACGGTAAGTGTTTAGCCTGATATTCACCACAATCACACTTTTGGGATTGTAACATTACTCTAAACCTTTCAGGTGGTCTTGGTGTTTCAAGTGGGGATTGAGTCTCTATTATAATAAAAGTGTGATTGTGTTTGTCGAATTCATTTACAATGTGTGTATTAGATTCTTGTTGATGTTATTCATTGCATCGAAGACGACTTCAAAATACTGTGAGTCAGAGTTGATCATTGCCTAAGTTTGTCGACCTCTATTAGTAAAAAGTTGTGCGATCTTGAAACACCGGCAAATGCCTTGTGTTTTTTAACATGGAATTAAAAAACTCCGAAAAATTGGTAGTCATATGTCCCCAACGTTTCCCCTGATCGAAGCATTGTACCCATTTTTGTTTGGGTAATTGATCAAGCCATTCAGCTGCACTTGACTTATTCGCACGGATATCCCCAAGATGTCGCCAGTGCATCTTTTCCGTGTATGCGCAACCTGTAAATATTCAATGAATGTATTATGTTATATAATTTGATTGAAAGAAAATTTTAACGAATAAATAAAATAGATTCTCACTAGCCAACATGAGTGATTTCTTTAAATGTTTGCCGTTTGAGTTACCGCAAAAAAAGTTTTGTGCAATGTGGCACAGGCAAAATAAATAGGATGTGTCTTGGACCCATAAGTTACTTGGGTTGTTGTAGGCACTTATAATTGAGGGGTGTCGGTCTGAAATGAGAGAAATGTTATTTTGCGGAGTAACATGTCTTCTCAAATTCTTTAAAAAAAATCTCAAGCTGAAGTTATCTCCCCTTCTACAATGGCGTAGGCAATCGGGAAGATATGGTTAGCTCCATCTTGTGCTGTAGCTATCAACAGTGTGCCAGTATACTTCATGTAAAGCCATGTACTATCTACTTGTACTATGGGTTTGCAATATGCAAAACCATTAATGGATGGACCAAATGACTAAAAGACACGTTTAAACAATCTTTTGCCCAGTACTATTTCTCCCCCCTCATACAAGGATTCTGTTTGAGCAGCAACCACAGCCCCGGGAACATAAGATTGCAAAGCTCTAAAAAGGTTTGGCAGTTTGGCATATGATTCTTTCCAGTTTCTATGAATCATCTCCAACGCTCTTTGCTTTGCTAACCATGTCTTCTTGTAGGATGGGGTATAATTCATGAACATTTTGATCTCTGCAATCAACATCTTGATGAAGACGATTGGGTTTGTTTTGACAATTGGTTGGATGATATGTGCTATGATGTGTTTGTTGAGTTGCCGATGATCTTGACTGAGCATCGGCATGAGACAAGTGTGATGACCTCTGATACTCTTGATAATCCATTTGTTTTGCCTCTTTGAATTGCATGCGCCCAAGCTCCATGTACAACCATTTTCATGTAACTTGCAGACGAAGTTTAGCCTTCTTTGGTCAGAGTAAACTGTTCTGCAATCAAAATGATTTTTGATGTTGTATTCTTTGATTGCTCGAATACATTGTGTTTTGTCATCGAAGGTCATGCCAACCTCGAATATACAGACTGGTGGTTGTACATTGTGTTGCTAATGAACAAAATGGTGTCGATCAATGTAGTGTGGTAGGTGGTCAAAGTTCAAGTCTACTGGACACCTAGGTTGCTGATATTGCAACGGAGGTGTGGTTGGTTTGCCAACACCCTCGTCATCGGTTTGATCATCGCTTTGGTGATTAATGAGATCAAAGAACTGTTGATCCTCATCCTCACTAAAATCATCCATGTTTTCATCATGAAATCGTATAATGAGATCTTCGTTAGCAATGGGATGTTTATCTCGGTTTGATGTTTGCGTTTGTGGTAGTTGTGAAGGTGGCGTAAAGGGGGATGAAGGATGGCTTTGTTGGTCAAAGGAGGTTTATTGGCCATGAAAAAAATAATCATTCTCGGATAATATTTGTGTGTATGAAGTATAAATATCAAAGGGATCTTGTGATTCAAGGTTGTTGTATGAAGATACTGGATTATTGAGATCTATGTTGTTGTACGATAACTGTTGTGGAGGCGGTAGTTGTAGTTGTGGACATGAGGATTGTGGAGACGATGGTTGTGGTTGAGGAATAAGGTCAGTAATAGCATAGAATTCGGCTGAGAAACTTTAGTACCAGAGTTAGATTGGAATGTTAGGTAGGAGAGTTAGATTGAAAGGTTGAGTGGAAGAGTTAGTTACGAAAGTTAGATGGAAGGGTTAGGTGGGAGTGTTAGATTTGGAAGGTTAGGTAAGAAAGTTAGATCGGAAGGTTAGGTGGGAGGGTTAGGCAGCAAAGTTAGTTACGATGGTTAGATGGGAGGGTTAGGTAGGACATTAAGTGCATGTGAGTAAATTAGTGTACCCATGTGAGTGAACAGTGTGCAACCCCACTCATTAATATACATGACAGACTGTTCGTTTAATCATGATTGTTGATCGCAGTGTTCCGCATCGCATGCCAGGGTCACATGGATTGTTCAAAAACATGTTAATGGGATAAACATATGCATGTGAGTGAACAATGTGCAACACCACACTTTAATGGGGTGTCAGTGCATGTGAGGTTAGGTCTAACATTGCTCTGCATCTCTGAAATCATGCATATGTAGACTATTATTACTGAAGTAAATTAAAAATAACAACTTCAAAGCATGCAACAACTACAACTAGATAATAAAGACGAAGAAAAACTTCAATGCAATACAACAACAAATATGTTAAATTATTCATTCTAATTTCAAGGTATTCTCCAGCTTCTGCTCCATGTCGGCCCAACTTAGGTCATTAACTTAAGTAGGTGATAATGAATTATGAACATCAACTTTAAGTTCCATACATATTACACTTGTCATATTGGGAAATGTATGAAACATGCACAAGACACCTTCTTCGTCAATAATTTGAATTGCCCTATATTGAACTTCATCATTGAATTAATATACAAGACAATGATACCAAAGGGCATTAATTATAGGCGTAACACCATTATTTGTAATTGATGATTGTATTGTAGTGATTATATTTGGCAGCGCCATTGTTGGATTCAAGAGTAACAACTTTGTCTTGTCACCTCTGAAAATTGCATTTGCACTTGAACTTTGAATGATTTCACCATTGATATAAACGTACACACAAATAGGCTCTGACCTTATTGCTAGCCCTCTTTGTTTTCTCTCACAATTTGATTAGACGTAACTGTGCAAAGTATTGGGTGACATGGTAGGTTTATATATGCAATCAATCACGGGTCCATGGTTCACGTGAATTAGAATCTCGATGCGTCACAGTACCACAGTCGTGTTAACGTGCTTTGGAATCTCAAGGCCTTACAACAAGACAAATTATAAATGTGGTTTGGAATTTCGAGGCATTACAATTACATTAAATGTAATGTTGAGGCCATGCGAAATGTTGAGAACGAAACTAATGCAGTTAACTTACGCATGCAGGTGAATAGTGTGCATGAAAATGTCATTGGTTCACGTGCATTAGAATCTCAATGCGTGACAGTACCACAGTTGTTGTTAACGTGGTTTGGAATCTCGAGGCCTTACAATGAGACAAATTATAAATGTGCTTTGGAATCTTGAGGCATTACAGTTACCTTAAGTGTAATGTTGAGGACATGCAAATTATTGAGAACCAAGTTAATGCGGTTAACGTACGCATGCGGGTGAACAATGTACACGAAAATGTCATTGATTCACGTGAATTAGAATCTCGATGCATCACAATACCACAGTCATGTTAACGTGCTTTGGTATCTCGAGGCCTTACAACGAGACAAATTATAAATGTGCTTTAGAATCTCGAGGCATTACAGTTACCTTAAGTGTATTTGTGCTTGCAAAATTGAACACAGTTTAAATGATAAATAGATGAGAGGTGCATGTCAATACGACATTTGCATCACCCAACTTCAAATTTTATATCATTTATATTCGGTTTACCATTTGACATCATTCTCATGAATGATAAACCTCTATTGTGTCATTAACATGTTCATCGTTCACATACTACGATTAATGAGTTAATCACTTCCTATTACCATACAATACTTGAACCAGAACCACAAATTATACCATTATTATCGTGTACCGGGTTCCAACATATTGCCCTAATCAAACAGTGTAAAATTGATCCTGCATTGATCATTGCATTGGTTGAACGATGAAGGCCTGAAACACATACCTTTCACCTACTATGGGGAGAGTGCACCATCACACTCGAAGATGTTGCACTTCATCTAGGCATTAGAGTCGATGGTCGTGTTGTGGCTGGACCTAGCTTCTTACATTGGGATGAGTTATGCCACGAGTTACTAGGGGAAGTCCCTCCTAAAAATGCACGTAAAGGAGCCGCACTGAAACTGACATGGTTGCTAAGCATGTTGCGCGCACCATTGCCCGAAGAACCAACAACACACCAACTACAATACAAGTGTAGAGCTTACATAATGTACATGATTGGCGGTGCTTTAATTCCTAACAAATCTGGAAATAAAGTTCATTTAATGTATTTGAACCTATTACGTGATTTGAGCAACACAAAAAAATATAGTTGGGGTTCGGCTTGTTTAGCAAACCTGTATAGAGAACTATGTCGAGCATCATCAAAGGTCTGTAAATCTATGGGTGGTTGTGTCATACTATTACAGTCATGGGCTTGGTACTGCATGCCTTTTATTGCACCAAGAGTCCCACGACCCGAAACAACTTGTCCACTGGCTAAAAGGTTATTTACTTATAGCGAAATGTAAATTTTTTTATTTCAATGACGTGTATTATAACATTACAATTAATATTGATTTTGTGTTTTACATTTCAGATGGAGTGGTGGTAGATTAGAATATAGGGCCACACCTCATGGTGACTTGGTCTGATATAGGTCTCGTATAGATCATATGGAGAGCAATGAAGTATAATACTATCATGATCTGCACCTTAAATATGTACATACATACTAACATGTTGCCTTGTTGACATATATTTCAGTTTTCTTGGGTCCCATATAGAGGACTTGAAGAACACCTACCTAGACGTGCATATAGAGACATGGAGATTTGGCCTACATGTACTGCAATTATTTGTTTCTCGATTGTCGAATGACATCAAACAAATCGGGTGAAGCTACAGTTTGGACTACAACAAGATATCCCCGTTGATCCCTTGAATCTTGATCTACTTCACCAAATTGACATGCGAGGCAATCATTACACTGATCGGATGGAATACCATGCAGAGTGGATTAATATCTGAAAAAACAAACACAACGATGTCTTAGTTGGGCAATGGGTTGAAGGAATAGTGACACATACACCAGCGTACATGGAATGATATAGGAAAAACACTACTTTATTCTTGTATGTTGCACAACAACTACATGATTCACGCACAACAATTACTCATAATGTTGCTGGGTTAGGTGTTGAACAAACACATTTTGAAATTTCACATCCTCAGTTAATGTATTCTACTCCTTCACCTGTTCATCAAACTTTTGGCCACACTGGCGAGTTAGTCATTGCAACCACCCATGAATGGATGACCGATTTATTTGGTGTCGATTTCAATACACCAAATTCAGTGACATTATATTTAAATACTTTACAATAGTTCGATGCACTGTATTTGTTTGGAGAACAAGGTCAAAGTTTTTCAGTTGCAACAACCAACATTGAAAATACTAACATACAACAACAACATCATCATGACGTGGGAGAACCAGTCATACTGGAAAGAAGAAATCTGCCACGTAATCGGCGTCCACCACCTTGTGGGATTGGTCATAGTCTTGGTCATTGAAGTATAAAATGTTGTGATAATAGGATCAAATATGTTTAAGTACCCCTGTAACGGCATCATCAAATATAATTTAGACCCTTGCAACTATGCTTAAGTACCCATGTTCTGCATTTTTTTCAAATTATGTTGAACACATTAATGATATTCGTGACACACTTTTTCTATGTTTTGAAAGTCAAAGAATCCAAAAAAAATTATATCATGCACTAGTTTCATGGGATATCACCTCAAAATACAAGCACAAAATAAATAAAAAACTATGATTTGGACCCTTGCAACTATGCTTAAGTGTCCATGTTCTGCATTTTTTTCAAATTATGTCGAACAGATTAATGATATTCGTGACACACTTTTTCTATATTTTGAATGTCGAAGAATCCAAAAAAAATTGTGTCGTGAACCAGTTCCATGGGATATCACCTCAAAATACAAGCACAAAATAAAAAATAAAAAACTATGATTTGGACACTTTTTTCATGGTACTAACGTAAAAAAAATCCAAAAAACAAATGTTCGTAACACACTTTGGAATTTGCACAAATCAATTTTTTTTTTTTTACTCTGAAATTATAATGGACTTCTGTTGGATCAATTACCAGGGATAAATCACAGTCGAAATTGACAACACTTGACAATTTGCCCACATCTCTAAAAAAATAAATGTCGCACCAATAAAACTGACATGACACGGACAACTCAATTTTTTTTCACTCTGATAATTACAATGGACTTCTGCTCCATCAATTACTAGGGATAAATCACACTCAAAATTGACAACACACGACAATTTACACACGTCTCTAAAAAAATAAATGTCGCACCATTAAAACTGACATGACATGGACAACTCAATTTTTTTCACTCTGATAATTATAATGGACTTCTGCTCCATCAATTACTAGGGATAAATCATAGTTGAAATTGACAACACTCAAAAATTTGCACACGTTTCTAAAAAATTAATGTCGCACCAGAAATTTTCACTCAGTTGTCTTTTTCACTCTGTAATTTGCACATTATGGACCCTTGTAAATATGCTTAAGTGTTCATTTACCCATTCATCTAAATGCCCAGTTAACTAGTGACTCACTCAACTATAACCAAATTCTATAAATACCACTACAACTAAAGAGATTCGTAACAATTTCAAATTTTCATGTCAATCCCTATCACAATGTGTCACCTAACTGCATATGTTTGTGTTTACTACGACAACCTAATTTGCAATACTAATGAGGGCATCACCTTCGTTAGTAACAACACAAAAATTTTCATGGTCAACAAGCTCATAAACTTTACACAATTGCTTGAACTTGTTCACCAAAAACTAAACATTGACTCATAACAACATATCCAATATCTCCACTTTCGGTGTCCTATATTTGAGTCAGGACAACGTTATATGTACACATCTTTTATTCTGTGAGATGATGTTGACGTTCAACAAATGTTCAACATTTTTTACAATAACCCATCAAGCCTATATGCAATATGGTACCTTGTCAGTGAAAAACCTCGTCAGGCGCCTAGGAGTACATGACAAGACAAACCACACAATAGTAAGTCAAGTCACTCTCCCTAGGTAATATCATAGGAAGACCAGTCAGGGTCACAGTGTTTTGCGAGAATGCTCCAACCATATGGGATCAACATAGGCTTAAAGGAGCACTCAAACCGTGTGACCCCCAAGGCCTACACTCCGAAGAGTCCGTCAGGGCCTCTCCCTCCTGATTCAGGTCCAACCCAGGAAACATTTTAGCACACAGACTCTATCTATGAATTGTACAAAACACACGACTCCTCAATTGTTCTCAAAATAGTTTTAACTCGTCGCCCTAAAAGGGACTTAACATTAACTCGTCGCCCTTAAAGGGACTTAACATTAACTCGTCGCCCTTAAATGGACTTAACATTAACTCGTTGCCCTTAAAGAGACTTATAGTCATGTGATTATACAATTCATAGTTCATACTCAATGCACACAATATCTCAATCACATACATACACAATTTATCACATACAGTCGATCTCAATCACAATGGTATAATATCAAAATAGCATGTTATCACACCTCATGGATCATATACACTTTACTTATGAACTATGCAATACACACATTTACTCAATTGTTTTCAAAATTATTTTAACTTGTCGGGTTCCCACAGTGGACCCCATCACAATACTCGTCGCCCTTAAAGGATCTGACAATTGTGTGGTTGCATAATTCATAGTTCATAACTCAATACATATATCTCATCTCAATACACATGTATTTCATCATCCGTCACATGTTCCATTTATCACATTCGCCCAGTTTAAATCATCATTTCATAACCTAAACATAATAATTTATACAAAAGATTTTATCACAACATGGGGTGTAAAACCTCTAAAATAGTTTCTCACAATTGTATCAAAATCAATTAATCAAAATCATGGGTTAAACACAAAGACATTAAGAGCACTCAAGTTTATCAATCAATTCTCATGAGGACATCAATTGGTACATAGAACATAATAATATTGTATTTATAATCATATAGGAAAAGTTATAATTCAATAAACATCCCAAAATAAACTCAAATTTAGTTCTCTAAGGATCCTTACACATGTTCATTCTAACCCCCAATTGCGACAAACTCATCCCTTACCTCTGAGCAGATTCACGTGTCTTCAGCCAGCGATAGTAACATCTCTAGTGGTTCTTAGAGATTCCTTCAGTTATTCCTCCGACTGCTCCGATAGAATTTCCAAACGTCAGAGAGACGGAGAAGAGATTGAAACCTCCACTTGTACTGTCTTTATGCGATTCCTTTTTCTCCCTCCACGAATATTATCTCAAAAATCCCAACGGTGGAAGTGTGCGAAATTGAATTTCGAACAACATATCCAAATTTGATGAAAATCCAACGGTTAACAAAACCGGGATCGTAGTTTTACCAAGACAGTTTTGGATTTCTGCGGGAAATTAAAATGCTACGATGCGAAGGGTTTTCCTCTAAGCTCAGATATGATTTTGAAGTTCCCAACGGTGAGAGTGTTTGAAATTGGGTTGCGAACGTGGTACTCAAATTTTACGACGATCCAACGGTGAACGAGTCCGAGATCATCATTTTTCTGAGACAAGTTTGATGGGCTGCGGGAAAAAGAAAGGGTTTTGAGAGGAGAAGGGGAAAAACGAAAATGAGGCCAAAAAGATGCACCTGACTTAACATAACTATTTATACCTAGGGTATTCAGTGCTCTATATTTATTTTATAAAAACAAACTCTATTTTATTTTCTATCAAACAAATAAATGAAATACCCTTACTATTTTCTCTCAAATCATTATTTTAATTAATAATTATATCTCCTTATTTATTTATTTATAAAATCTCATCATTCTTCTAAAACTCCATTTATTTATAAATAACAATCCTTTTTAATCTAGATTACAAAAATTGAGATGTTACAAGTATAATTTGATACTTCACTAGGTTGCCGAGACATTCAATATAAATTAATTCTAAATACACATCACATGCTATATTAATTAATTATAAATCTTTAGATTGTTAGGTCGTTTCTTATTATTAATTAAATAATTAACTTGCATCAGATACTTTTTATTTTAATCTATAAGTCTATAAAAAAAATTTCATCACATGCTCCAATTTATTTTCAAATTACAAGTTTCTTTTTAGTCAAGTTCTTTTTTGTAATAAAATAACTTAAAATAATTTGTATCATATGCTTCAATTTATTTTTAAGACCATAATTTTCATGTCGTTTCTAGTAATTAAAAAATTTAATATATAAAATAAATTGAATAATATATCAACATATAATAAAACACATATCATCACATAATATGTATTATCATAAAGACTATAAATAACATTTAAAAAAAATTATTCATAAAATAAGATTTTTATAATCATTAATAAGATACAACTTGAATTGAATTATTTTAAATTAAAATCTTTTTTTTATATTAGTTGTTTGAAATAGAATGAAAAAAAACTTATTACAAACTTATATATTATAAAGAAGTCTAGAGAGTTCCACCTTATCCCCGGTTTGTTTTACATCTATATATTCCCTTAAAGTGAATTTACTGTACATAGCTGGGTTGATGTGGCTTTCTATAACTGCCTCTTCCGAGGGGCAATAGAAAACCTCTCTATTTTCTCAGCAGCAACCACTCGATGTTTTATGCTTTTATAAACACCATTGCCGAATGGCTGCACATTATAGGACGCACAAATTAATTAAAGTTGACAAGATCTTCGAGAAGACCTGTACATTTTGTGAAACCAATATAATAAGATAGAAAAACCAAATTATCGAGGGTATTCTAGCAATACCTTCTTTTGTACAAAAAAATAAAAAATAAAAAAGTACTTTGGCAAAAAGCTAAAGCAACTCAATGCATGTTAGATATCTTGCTTTTATCTTAAACGTTATGTCATTGTCAATACCTTTGATATAATAATTTCTATTGGACTCATTATCATATAATTGCAAGCCTTTTTGCTCCATTCAGATTTGATGAAAAGTTGGTGGGTTTCAACCGTTATGGAGTACTACTGATTGAGAATGAAAAGCATAGATATTGGGCAGCATTATATATTAAGGTACTTTCTTCACCAAAATACAATAAATTATATTAAGGCACTTCCCCAAGGTAATCATTGTCCTTTTGAAAAGGGTCATATTCCAATATGCTACGAAACAATAATCTTAGCGAATTAGGAATATAATTTATAAAATTGGCATATTGTTAGAAAAATAAT
Source organism: Glycine max (assembly GCF_000004515.6). Classification (NCBI taxonomy): domain Eukaryota; kingdom Viridiplantae; phylum Streptophyta; class Magnoliopsida; order Fabales; family Fabaceae; genus Glycine; species Glycine max. Next base: position 6,185,957 of record NC_038241.2, read on the forward strand.
TAATTATTTTTTGTTGTATAATATTAATCAGGATCAAAGATTAACTCTCTTACTACATTTTCATATTAATCCTATATTTATTAAACAAGGAAAATGTTAAATGTTATTTATTAATTATTATAAAGATATTATTATACTTCATTTATTTAATTCTTTCTTTATTTAGTGTTAGGAAGATAAATAAGATATTGCATAAAAATATAACATCAGTTGCTCTAAAATAAAATAAATGAAGAGATTTCACCTGAAAGAAGTCGGCAATATTAACGACCAGAGCTTGTGGATTAGGCTTGACACCAACCCATTTTCCGTCTTTCATCAATTGCAATCCTCCAACATGGTCCTCATGTACGATGGTAACAAAACTAGTGTCACTGTGAGGCAACAGGCCATGCACCTTTGACGATATAGGGCATGGGGGATATCTATTCAGTCGAATGAAAGAACATTTTGGCAAGCAATTCTCTTGGAAATAATTGGATTTCGTATTCAATTAGCAGGCTAGTATTTCCTCCAAGCTTTCGGCAAGGGGGAACATTCTTGTTGCCAAAAGCTTTAAGGCTTGATCTAAATTTAAAGAATAGTACTTGTGTAACACTTTTAGTTATCATAAAACACATAAAGCATGGTAAAATAACGAAGGCATATGGCCGGCCAAACAAAGGCCATGAAATTGTTTTGAAGGAGTAACGAGGAATAGTGTGAATACGAATAGTGATTCTTATCTCTTTTTTTTTCTCCCTCACACTTCCTGAATTTTCTATCTCTTCCACGTTTCCTTACTTACCCTTCCTAATTTTTGTTTTCTCTTTTATAAGTGCTGTTTTTTTCTTCTTCATAAAATCCACTAGTTAAACTATATACTCAAGATTCAAACTCAATGTTATTAGTTAAGTTAAAACTTAAAATAATAACCTAAGTTAGTTGATCTAAGCTTTCGATAATTTACAAGTGCTGCAAGGCCATGACAACTGTAAGATCATTTAGGCAATTGCCTTAGGCCTCAAAATCATTTAAGACATCAATTTTTTCATATTTTTAAAAAAAGTATTAATTATTAATTTGAATTATTATATAATTTATTATATATTACAATTTTTATTAGTAAGACTGTACTTTTAAAATTGTAGTAATTGAACAATTCAAAACCTTGGAAGAAGAAGGATTGAAAATAGTATCGTAGTGATTTTGAAAAAAAATTAATTTTAAGTTCTACTAAATATTATAATATTGAAGATCTTAATTTATTTTAAAAAAATAAGATATTACAAGAAGTATAGACAAAAAAAAAATCACATTTCACTAAAAATATTAATTATTTAAAAAATATTTTTTTTTCCAAATACATGCATTGCTTCTAAAATGTTATTGGTAATACTTTTAATTATGGTTACTGTTGAAAGTAATTTTTTCAAATTAAAATTACTTAAATATTATTTGATATTAAGTTTGTTAAAAGATACATTGAATGATTATATCATTTTATATAGTAAAAGGTTAGAAATCTTACTTGTAGAACTTTGATTACTAATTTTGTAGTAAATAAAAAAAATAAAATGAAATTTAACAAATTATAAAATATAAGTTTTTCCTAAGGCCATAAAACTCCTAGACACAAGCCTGATGTGCTGCTTTATTTTTGTCTTAATGATCTAGTTTATATTAGAGAAAATTAACTCTGACTAATTTAGAATTCAGTCAGGAAATAAATAAAATCTGATCAAAAATTATTTTCATCAAAAATTAAATTCAAGTATTACTTTAACTTCAATATATTAATTACTTGTGTCTTTATCATTTTGTATGGATAATTATTAAATATTAAGATTCATTTTGTACAAAATAAAATAGTACGGACTATTTTAAAACATCTTGCAATTATTGAACGAGGAGCATATACATTTGTTACATCAATTTATTATCTGGTAGCTGGAAAGGAAAAAAAAACGACTATAACGATGTATTAAAATTTTGTAACCTTAATTTATTATTTTGAATCTTCAATTTATTTATTTATTTTGAAACATACATGAACTATCTAGAAGGGAAGTCATATTCTAATTATAATAAGGATAATTTTAAAGAGTAATTATATACAACAACAAATCCTCCTCCTACTTATTTTTTTTAAAAAAATACATATTAAATAAAAAGTAACTTTATTTAATGTTCTAAAAATATAAAACACATTCAGTACTTATCATATAAAATAAGTAAATAGATTAGTAAGAGAGTGTTGTAAAAGGATTTGGATGAATTATTCAATTTTAAATACTTTTACAATATTCTTTAGTAATATTTCTTATTTGTTCATTTAAAAATATAAAATGGCATTTGTTTTATAAAATATAACATTACTATTACAATAATTCGAGATGCTAGTTTGGCATCATTATGTAACAACTTTGGCAGATTGAGACCATGCTCTCTACGCTAAGACAGTGAGGATCTCAAATCATGAATGGAGTTAGGAGGCTATCACGTGGGAGGGTTTTGTATTTCTTGCCCACTTGTTATTATTCATCCAGTATTGACTTGGTGGTTACGGTTAAGTGGGCATTCCTTGTGCTTCAACTTAGTTTTAATTAAAAAGAAATCATTTATTAAAAAATATTACTATTATAATAACTTGTTTATTCTTAGTATTTCTATAGGGATTGTTGTTTAGATATCGATGAGCTCAAAGAAAGATATTCATGGATAATTTTTTTTCTCCTTGTAATCAGATAAACAAAGACGATAAAGTACATTAACATTACAACGAACACAACACCAATATAGAAACCTAATTTCATTCTAATTTGGTGTGTATATATATATATATATATATATATATATTATCTTTATAATTTATTTTCTTAAAATTTAAGATTAAGATTGGTTATAACATGCATTTACATCTAACGAAAACGAGTTATTTTGCCCAATACTTTCTCTTCTGTTTTTGTTAGATAATTTGATATTTTGTAAGTGTATATGAAATGTAAAAAAAAAAAAAAAAGTGAGTTGACATAAACATTCGTGTACCTTCAAAACCTAGCGATCAAGAAAATGAAGATGTATGATCATGAGTTAGGTTGCAGAGGCAATCACTAATGTACTGGTGCTGTTTGATAGTCATATTAAGTTAAAATTGTATTCCCCAGTACACCAAAACTAGGAAAGCTAAGATTTAAATTCTATGTGTATAGTGGATCAAATGGTAAATAAAGTTCTAAAGGGTTATATATTGTGTTTATATACTTTGGAGAGGGTTATATATTGTGTCCAAAAGGGGTAGGTTATAGGACCATTCAGTACTGGTTTCCTTAATTTCGGGTTCTATATGGCTGTGTTATGTGTATATGGGAGGGCATGATATAACCAGACTTATGTATTTTGCCCATGCTTTTCCAATCCTTTCACATCTTATGTGCTACGTAGTTGGCTTTGAAAAAAAAAAAAAAGATAATAATTGGCAGTGGCATATATATATATATATATAGTCTGCAACTTCTAGTACGTTCCTTGAAAATCTCAGTTCAACAGTAGTTGCATCCCAGTGATTAATTAAACTACGAGCCTCATAGGCTGCAAGGACATATAAGATATTAACTGTAATAAAAAAAACATTATGGATCAAAATTTCACCTGTGCTTTGTTTGAAGATGGTTTGGTGTGGGGATGGGCAATTTGCATATGCCGTATCTTTTGTTCCGTGGTTCTAGCCTTAGCACACCTTGTTAATAAATTATTGTGCTTATAAAAAAAATAAAAAATAAAAAAAGGACATCATAGCTTTCAAATGCTTCCTCTTAGTAAGGAATCTGGAGATAAGAAAACACAGCATAGAAAAAGTGAATGTAGAAGTCCTTGGCAGAAGAAACTTCTAGTTTTGGGATCATTAATGTGATTGTGACAAGAAGTTTTTTTTTTTTTTTCTGTAAGCATGACAACAAGAACACTAGTGGGTTGTTACTTTAGATTACTTAATGAGATATTGGTGGCTGCACAAATATTTATATGCACCATCAATTGCATGAAGCTTGGATTATTGCCGACAGGTATTCTATCCAAATCGAACTGTAAAGAATATTTATCTTCTGTAAAAAAAAAAAAAAATCCAAAGCTTGGAATAGCACTACAATCAAGTGTATGGCTAAAGCAAAGAACACGCGGCCAAGCATAGAACCAGAGAAAGAGGGGACACACCCATGCAACCATAACTACAACATACAAAATCAGTTCTTGTCTTGTAGCCTCGAAATGCAGTGTCTAAAAAGCATAAAGCGTTGACAGGATAAGCAATCAATCAAATTTCACAATATTATCATGATATTGTTATATTTACACATTTATTATATATTTATAATTTATATTTGATCGAATGATATTATTTTATATATAATAAATGATAACTATGTCATTATACACTAGTAGGCAATTTATTTTTGAATAGTAAGAAGCAGCAAGGCTTATAAAAAAATGTTAAGATGCAACTATGAAGAATAATTAATAGTATTTGGAAAATTAGATATTTTATAAAACTTTTAGGTTTAATGCACTTTTCTGTATTCTGATTGCTCATGTTTTTTCAAGTCAATTAAGTCTTTCTATTTTAAAATTAAGTTTGTTTGGTTTTACACTTAACAAATTGTTTTACTAAAAATCCTTAATATTTTAAAAGCAAAATAAAATATCATTAAAAATAGAATAAACCTTGACATAAGGTATGCTAAAGTCTAAAATAAGAAGTCTGATAATTAGGTACTGCAAGAACCCTATGAACAAGGTGATATTCCCTTTCGCAATTGGTTTTAGAGTATACTTGTACCTTCTATACTTTCTGTGTTTGGGTGGAAATCGATACTTGATAGGATTCAAGCAAAATCCAATTAAAGGAAGAGGAATATTATGATACAAGTTCTTGATTTCCATGCCCGTTCTGCCGTTTTGAGGAAGAAACAACTGCCCATTTATTTTTTATTGAATGCTTTCAACACACTTATTTGGAAGCGTTGCTATGGGTGGCTTGGGCCCCAAATGGTTCTTACTTTTGCAAGCTAAAGATTACTTTTCACAACATACATGTGGGTTTCTAGGAAATAAACTTAACAGGCATGATACTTTATTTCGTTTAATCTGTCACTATTCGGTTATACAGAGAAATAGTAGTCTTTAAACTTGAGGCTCCTAACTCTCTTAGCCACTATGAGAATTCGAGTTGCTGCTATTGCATTTGGGATGCTACTGCTGCTGCATACATTTCATTTACCCTTCATTTCATTTATCCTTCATTTCATTTGTAACTGAATAACTAATTTTTTCTTTTCATTTTTCATTTTGTATATAAACCATACTTACTAGAAAATAAAGCTTAAGCTGTCTTTGATCATTCCATAAGCTGTTTTTTGTTTTCTTCTCTCTCTCGATCTCTCTCTCTCGATACAACTTCCTTTATTCATTCAGTTCAATTTCTGTTATGGTATCAGAGCTCTTTTGAAGAGCTCTGCTGTGCACTCGAAGATATCGTTTCAACCTGCTTTCGTCTCTATTTCGATTTCTGTTTTGATTCATCTTCATTGTTATAGTCATGAGTGAGAGAGATTTACAAACACCTGGTGTGGATAGCTTTCTTTACTTGCATCCAAGCAAAAATCCAGCGGTATCACTTGTTTCACCAGTTCTTGATTCTTCGAACTATCATTCATGGAGGGGATCAATGATGACTGCTCTGAGTGCAAAGAATAAGCTTGAATTCATCGATGGAGGTGCGCCGGAACCGCTAAAGGTTGATCGAACTTATGGAGCATGGAGGCGCTGCAACAACATGGTGGTTTCATGGATCGTTCATTCGGTATCCATGACTATTAGGCAAAGTATTTTGTGGATGGATAAGGCAGAGGAAATCTGGAAAGACCTAAATTCAGATATGCGCAGAGTGATCTTTTTAGGATCTTTGATCTCCAACAAGAGGCAACTTCAATTAGGCAAGGTAACCTTTCAGTTACAAAGCCTTTCACGAAATTGCGCATAATTTGGGATGAATTGGAAAATTTTAGACCTGATCCTATATGCCCATGCAATACGCGATGCACATGTTTAGCACTTAATATTGTAGCTCAAAGAAAGCTTGAGGATAAAGCAATTCAATTTCTCAAAGGATTGAATGAACAATATGGAAATGTGCAGTCACATGTCCTCCTCATGGATCCACTACCTGAAGTATCAAGGATATTTTCCTATGTTGCACAACAGGAAAGGCAAATTGGAAGCAATTTGATAGCTGCTAATAACATAGACATGAAAGGTAGTTTAATTAATGCAGTGAAATTGGCCTGTAATTACTGTGGGAAGACTGGACATACTGAGAATGTTTGCTATAAGAAACATGGAGTTCCTTCAAATAACAGTGAAAGGAACAAGTCCAGCAGCCATAGGAGTGGGAATGTATGTACTTATTGTGGAAAAATGGGTCACACTATTGATGTATGCTAAAAAAAGCATGGATTCCCACCAGGTTACAGGTTTTCTAACCCAAGGAGAAGTGCTAACAGCTTGGTGGCAGGAGATGATGCAGTCACCAATGATCAAACACAGCTTTTAGAGTCCAAGGAGATTCGTTTTTCACTTGAGCAATACAAAGCATTGCTTGCTTTAATCCAACAACCAACTGATGGGAACTCAGCTAACATGTCATCCAATCTTAAACAGATAGCCTCCTGTTCTGCTGACACAACACCAGCTCATGGTAAGTCTTTGTCTTTTGTAAACCACACACACACACTCAACATATGGATCCTGGATTCTGGAGCAACTGATCATGTACCAGCCTCACTTGATCTTTTTAAATCCTACACTCAGCTGAATCCTCCTACTGTAGTTAGACTACCAAATGGCCATCATGTCACTGCTACTTACTCTGGTGACATATGCATTTCAGATTCCATCATCCTGTCAACAGTGTTATATGTCCCTTCCTTTTCCTTTAATATGATTTCCATATCTAAACTTGTCTCTACCAATAGTTGTAAACTTATTTTCTCTTCTAATTCATGCTTAATGCAGGATGTGATCACTCAAGCGAAGATTGGTACAATTGAAGTGAGAAATGGATTGTACTACCTCACCCCAAACTATATGGCCATATCCAACATTGAAACCAACATTGTTCATCCACATTGTACCATTACACCTATAGATCTTTGGCACTTTAGAATGGGACATCTTTCCTCTGAACGTTTACGAAATATGCAGTCAACCTATCCTTTCGTAAAGCTTGACAAAAATTTTGTTTGTAATACATGTCATTATGCTAAACATAAAAGACTTCCATTTCCCACTAGTAACTCACATGCATCGAATAGCTTTGAACTTTTGCATATAGATATATGGGGACCTTGTTCAAAGGTTTCAATGCTAGGACATCGATACTTTCTAACCATAGTGGATGATTATTCACGTTTTACTTGGATATTTCTGATGCATGTCAAAGCTGAAACACGAGAACATATCAAAGCCTTTATAGCTCTTGTTGAAACTCAATTTGACAATAAAGTTAAGAAAATTAGAACTGATAATGGCCTGGAATTTCTTATGAGTGATTTTTATAGTTTGAAGGGCATTATACATCAAACAACATGTGTTGAAATGCCTGAGCAAAATGGAATTGTTGAACGGAAGCATCAACATCTTTTGAATGTAACAAGAGCATTACTTTTTCAAGAAAACTTGCCCAACAGTTTCTGGTGTTTTGCTTTAAGTCATGCAGCATAATTGATAAATTGCATACCTACTCCATTTTTTAAAAATGCATCCCCTTATGAAAAATTGTTTGGAAGTTCATGTGATATATCAAATCTCAAAGTTTTTGGATGTCTTTGTTACATTTCCACACTCTCAGCACATAGACAAAAGTTTGACCCAAGAGCACATCCATGCATTTTTCTGGGTTTTAAGCCAAATACAAAAGGTTATCTGGTATATAATTTACATTCAAATGATTTAGTTGTTTCTCGAAATGTGATTTTCTATGAAAATCATTTCCCCTCACAACCTGAAACACAACAATCACAACCTTTGGTTTCCCCTACACCATTTGTACTTGATCATTTTCCTTTTGAGACACATGATGTTGTGCCTATAAGCTTACCCACATCTAGTGCACATATAGAAAATAATTCAGCCACACCTTTACGTCGTTCCACACGAGATAGAAGACCTCCTACATACCTTCACGACTATCATGCATTTCTTATTGCAACTGCTAATACCAATTCAGCTTCAGTGAGCCATCCTCTCGGTTATTCAGCTTCAGTGTGTCATCCTCTCGATTTTGTACTATCTTATTTGCATCTATCATCATCCCACAGACATTTTGTTCTTTCCATTTCTACATCTACTGAGCCTAAGACATATGATGAAGCATCTCAACATGGTTGTTGGCTTAAAGCGATGCAAGCCGAGTTACAAGCTTTACAAACGAATAACACTTGGACCCTTACAGATTTACCAGCTAATAAGAAAGCTATTGGGTGTCGTTGGGTTTATAAGATTAAGTATCATGCTGATGGCTCCGTTGAACGATATAAGGCTCGACTTGTAGCCAAGGGGTATACTCAAATGGAAGGATTGGATTTCCTTGATACTTTTTCTCCAGTTGCGAAGCTCACAGCAGTCCGATTATTGTTAGCATTGGCTGCTATTCATGGTTGGCACCTTCGTCAGCTCGATGTTAACAATGCAGTCCTTCATGGAGAATTAAATGAAGAAGTCTATATGCAGCTGCCTCCAGGAATGCAACTCTCACACCTTAATCAAGTTTGTCGATTACAACGATCACTTTATGGTTTGAAACAGGCTAGTCGACAGTGGTTTCATCGTTTGTCCTCATTTCTTCTTACTCATGGTTTCACTCAAGCTTCAACTGATCATTCCCTCTTTCTTTGTTTCAATGATAACTCATTTACTGCACTTTTGGTGTATGTTGATGATATAGTTCTAATAGGAAATGATATAATGGCTATCAATCGTATTACCATATTTCTGGACCAAACCTTCAAGATTAAAGATCTTGGCACTTTAAAATTTTTCCTTCGCATTGAGGTTGCTTGTTCCCAACAAGGCATCCATCTATGTCAAAGGAAATATGTTCTAGATATTCTCTCTGATTCTGGAATGCTTGCTTGTCGTCCAGCTTCAACACCTATGGATTGTACTACTCGTCTTCAAGCAGGCATAGGAGATCCTTTACCCGTTGAAGACTCCTCTTCATATCGTCGGCTTGTTGGTAGGCTCATCTATCTTACTAACACTAGACCAGATATTTCTTACGCTATGCAGCAATTGAGCCAATTCATGGCTAACCCAACTACCGATCACTCAAAAGCCGCCTCTCGAATTCTTCGCTATCTCAAGAGTTCACCGGGATGTGGCATTTTCTTTCCTACAACTGGTTCAACTCGTCTTCAAGCTTTTAGTGATTCAGACTGGGCCGGTTTTCGTGACACACGTCGCTCTATTACAGGCTTCTCCATCTTCCTTGGTAATTCTCTCATATCATAGCGCTCCAAGAAACAATCCACTATCTCACGAAGTTCATCTGAAGCAGAATATCGTGCTTTAGCTACCACCACATGTGAACTTCAATGGCTTACATACCTTCTTCAAGAATTTCGCATTCCATTCACTCAGCCAGCTAATCTATTTTGTGATAATCGATCTGCTATTCAAATTGCTTCCAATCAAGTTTTCCATGAGCGCACAAAACATATCGAATTAGATTGCCATATCGTTCGAGAAAAATCACTAAATGGCCTTCTCAAGCTTCTTCTAGTTAGATCCTCCATGCAGCTTGTTGATGTTTTTACCAAGCCTTTATCTCCTACTCAATTCAAGACTCTAGTTTCCAAACTAGGAATGATGAACATCTATTCCCAGCTTGAGGAGGGCTCTTAGCCACTATGAGAATTCGAGTTGCTGCTACTGCATTTGGGATGCTACTGCTGCTGCATACATTTCATTTACCCTTCATTTCATTTATCCTTCATTTCATTTGTAACTGAATAACTAATTTTCCCTTTTCATTTTCCATTTTGTATATAAACCATACTTACTGGAAAATAAAGCTTAAGTTGTCTTTGATCATTCCATAAGTTGTTTTTTGTTTTCTTCTCTCTCTTGATCTCTTTCTCTCGATACAACTTCCTTTATTCATTGAGTTCAATTTCTGTTAAACTCTGAATGTGTCTTTGAGTTGGTTATATTTAGATCATGGGCATGATTATCTAATGAGTTGAATAATTTCTCTTTTTCTTTCCATGAATCCCATGGAATGTTTGAAGGAACATATTGTAGAGTGCAAAGCACAGCATTGTTGTAAATACAATACGTGTACAGTAATGTTAATGCAACGTGATTATTGGCCTGATATGTTGGTATGATTGTAGGCTAGCTAGTAGTGAACTTCCGTTGTATTTTGTACAAGGGTTGGGGGTACCCCTTGCACATCTTTATAATAATATACTTCTATTTTGGCAAAAAAAAAAAAAGAAGAATGACTAAAATATCATGTTGGACTATTAATATTATATATGCTTTTGTGATTTTCTATTTTATTCTTTTATGTTTTAAAAATATCATTTTAGTTATTTATATTTTAAAAGTTTTATTTTCATTCAATGGATCCAAAATAATCCTTCCCTCAATGTCACCCTAACATTTTTAATGTTTTTATTTTAAAAAAATTAATTTTAATATAATGGCAACAATATTTAAACTAATTCACAATGCAGTACTAGGAGAGTTGCAACATAAATGGTTCACCCGACTGCCGCAAATCGCGTTCTTCCTCTTTCACAAAAATTCTAACCCCGATACAAAACAAAAACGTAAAAACGGCTAAAAAAAGATAACATTGTAAACATTGTTATGATTTTTAGTCATCATTATATTAAAATGAAAAATGTTAACAGTGTTATTGTGACATTGTCAAAATTAAAGGAATATTTTATATTTACTTTTTAAATATAAATAAATAAAATGAGACTTTTAAAACATAAAATATCAAAATAAAAATAAATACAAAAATGTAACGGTGCACAGTGATATTTAGTATAAAAAAACCCATGAATCAAAACCAAATTTTAAAAATACATAAAAATATACCAACAAGACACTAATTGTCTAATACCCCATCATCGCATGTCAGGAGCAACAATACCGTGGTGTAAAGCACTAGGCACACATATGTTGTGTCTACGGACTCTACTTCAAATGGTCACACCCAAATAGGCCTGAGAAAGAACTGCAATAGTTGGGTTTTAAATAAGGAAATGAGGCTAAGGATAATGCTAATGGATGAAGGCTGAGGGGATGAGATACGAACTATATAGACATCTGGCTCTTATGGTCTTTGTGTCGTGGCATTACACCATCCACACGAGATATGCAATTGTTTTCGATCTTTTATTTTTTATTTATGTTTATATGAATTTAATTAAATATACCGAAAGTAGTGTGCTCATGTTATAGTATTATTCAGTTACGTATTAGTACCTATAATACGTACGAGATGGGTAAAGATACCACATTTACCTATGATGAGGCAGAGTGTTTGATGCCAAATAACAGTCAATTGATTGTTTGATCAAGAGAAACAAGGAAGTCAATTTGATCTATAATTGGGAGATCATATTAGCTACTAATATTTTCACCAGTTCTTGCAGTTCAACTGCAAAGACTAGTACTACAGAAGGATAAATACTTAGTAAAGAAACACAAATTCATCATTTTTTTATTCTTTTTTTAAGATAAATTTTTTTCTTTCTTTATTCAACTTTTTTTCAATAATTTTTATCGAACATCTATAATTGAATTCAGTCAATTCAACCATAAGTACCTATTCATAAATGATTGTTTTTCATTTTCATTGTTTCCTTCTTTATTTTAATCAGTCTTCATTGTTTCCTTCTAAAACATGTCAATAGTTAACGTATTTTTTCTTCTATTTATTCAATTTCTACAGAAGGATAAATATAAGACACAAACACAAATTTATTAGTCTTATTATTCTTTCTTTAAGGTAAACTTCTTCCTTTTTATTTTTTAATATATTTTGTCTAATATTTAGAATTAAAAATTTGTTTGTTGAGTTTCTCAGCTAGCTTTCACTTATTTAACAAAAGAGCTATTGTTGGATCTCAAACCAAAGCATTATCATCATGTTAGTCTTTTTTTTTTTTTTTTATAAAAGCAAGTTATTATTTATTATACAAAATAAAAAATCTACTAAAAAGCTAATAGCACATGACAAATAATAAATTCATTCATTTTTTTTCTATTTTTTTAACAACTTTCATTTAAGTATTTTAATTAATATATCAAATTAATCAAGCATACAACACCATTAAAATAATAATAATAATCTTCATTTCAGTATTTTAATTAATATACTAGACTCAATTCAAACCGATGGGATTAACTCGTTTGATTCAGAAATTAGAGATCTGATTAGTTATTTGAATTGGACGACATATGATTCACTGTAATTAGGTATGATTTGACTTACTTGAGTTTGACTTTTTCACCTAATATATCTTGTAATTATTTATTTATTTTTATTTATTCTTTTTATAATTAAACAACATCACTCATGCGAAAATTTAATTTACTGTTATTTATAAATTTTGCTTATTTTTTTACCGAGCCTAATCTCATGTTTGACACTTAAAATGATAAAGTTGTCACACCACTTACAATTTGAGTTCTTCCCCTTGGTTAAAACATGATTATTCTTTATGAGAGAGAAACAGGGAGATGAATGAAAAATTGTATTGTCGAAATTTGTAAAAATTTGTTGATTTTATTGAATTTTGGAATTATCACTCGTAATTTCAGAAGGAACAAGTTATCGGCAGTGGCTCATGGAACGGATGGGTAGTTGGGTTTTGCAGTTAGTAGCTTTTTAGCGAATCTTAAGGTATAGGAATTAAACTCATCCTTCTGCGTCGTTTATGCAGTCTGAAGAATCTCAAATCAAAATTTTCACATAATGCTTATGCGAACCAACAAATTCCGCACCTCGGTTAACCACCAAAATGGAGAAATTCACGAGGCTCGCAAGCGTGCCATTGAAGTCCTACATTGTTCAAATGCAGACAATCTTTTTAACTGGGTGAACGTTCTGCAAAGGGGCATCGGAAAAGGGTGTTCTTTTTTGGTAGTTTTTCCGACAGTGTTCTACAAGGTGAAAATTAGATGCTCACTGCGGAGGTTGGAGCCCAAACAAAGTGATAATACGGAGGAGAAGAGGGAACCAGGAGAGAGGAAAAAAGTTTTTTTTTTTTTTAAAAAGACAGTGAAGTACTATAATACCCCTAAAAAGTGATTAATGTTTTTGAAGATTAAAGTATTGTCATGATTCAATTACCAATTTTCATGAATTCAATCAATCTATTTTAAAAAAACTTTCCTGTAATTATAAATAATTTATCCACATCAGAGATAATACGAACAATGAGTAAAATAATTTATAATTATTTTATCCAATCAATTAAGAGATACATAAATATTCAATTAACAATTTATCTAATTTAAGGCAAGTGCTACATGCAATAAAAAAAAATAAGAACATCTTTAATAATAAATCTCAAATTGAGATCTTAAACTACTTTTTCATAAATCTTATAATGTCACTTAGGATGAAAAATCGTCTAAAATCTTTCTTATTGTGTTCATTTAATATAAAATCTCATTTTAAAATCTTATATCATTTTTTTAGGTTTCATGTGAATCCCATTTTTTAATATTTTATTTAATTATTTGTTAAATTAATTATTTTTTTCTTTCGGTCCAAATCACGCTCTCTCACACTTTCTTTTTTTCTTTTTTATTTCCCCAACTTTCACTTCCCTATCCCAATCCCATTACTTTCATCTTCTTCCTTTTTTTCTTTATCTTCCTTGTCACTCCCTCTCTCCTTCACCTTCTCCTTCCTTCCTTCCTTTCCCTTCGCTCCACTTCATGTCTCGTTCCCGTCCCCCTACCCTTCCCCTCACGCGTTCATGGCTTCCCTCTCCCCTCGCTGGTCTTGCGGTTAAGCTCTTGAGAAGGCGTATCATTCAAACATACAAACTCATCAATTTTTTAAATAGTCATATGATGTTATGACCTAAATTTACACTCTATCCTCATATAAAAGTGATCCTTTGACTAAATATGCCTCCATTACGTATTTATAAAATTTAACAAAATATAAATTATAAAATATATATTTAAAGATAAAATATGTTCGACATCCCTCTAAAATTTGAAAATTATTTATTTCATTTGTTAGAACAAATCTATTTTAACCTGTGATATTACAAACTACAAAAAAAACACAGGTTATTAACAAAATGCGGAAATTACAGATCAAAACATACCTCCAGCCATTGCTATGAAGAGTTTCTTGTTTTGGTTCTTCCAAGCGCTCTCTCTTCCACTCTCTAGATGGTGTATAAGACTGAATTCGAAGGGATGAGCTCAGGGACCAAATTCATGTGCTTATATAGGCATTCTACCATCAAGAATGCATTTATCAGCTATTACCACTCATTATTGGCTGTTACAATTCTTTATTGGCCATTATCATCCATTAACAACCATTCAAAATGGCTTTCAAAACTGATGAGCGTTACAAAATTTCAAAATGTTATGACCATGAATTATTACATTCTCCCACTTGGTCCAAACATTTTGACTTAATGCTCAATCTTCTTAAGAAATGAATATATGAATCATAATGATAGTTCCTCTTATAACAAGTAATATCATCTATGTATTACAATATACTCAATTTCCCAAGCAGTATACTTAAAGTGGTAATAAAACTTCATGAATAAACCCAATGTTTATTCTTGGTCCAAAACATAATTTTTCTCAAATAAGTCAATGTGCACCAAAATATGAGAAAATATCATAATACAAAAGTTTCAATTTTTACATATATGTATACAATCATAAATTGGAACCAAGTCCCATTCTTTCTACATGATCCTTAAATTTAAACGGTGGCATGCCTTTAGTTAAAGGATCAACGATCATCAACTCAGTGCTTATATGCTCAATGACCACTTTCTTGTCTTTTACTCTTTCTCTAATGGCTAAGTACTTAATGTCGATGTGCTTACTTCGACTTCCACTTTTGTTATTCTTAGCCATAAAGACAGCAGCTGAGTTATCGCAAAAAATTCTTAAAGGCCTTGAAATAGTATCAATTATCTTCAGCCCAGAAATGAAACTTTTAAGCCATACACCATGTGATGTAGCCTCAAAACAAGAGACAAACTCAACTTCCATGGTAGAAGTAGCAGTCAAAGACTGCTTAACACTCCTCCATGAAATAGCTCCACCAGTCATCATGAAAATGTACCCAGATGTTGATCTACGAGAGTCAACACAACCAGCAAAGTCTGAGTCTGAATAACCAATCACATCTAGATTGTCTGTCTGTCTATACATAAGCATGTAATCTTTGGTCCCTTGAAGGTACCTCAACACTTTCTTAGCAGCTCTCCAGTGGTCAATACCTGGATTACTCTGATATCTTCCTAACATTCCAACTGCAAAAGCAATGTCAGGCCTTGTGCATACTTGAGCATACATGAGGCTTCCAACAACTGAAGCATAAGGAATGTTTTTCATTTGTTCCTTCTCAAAGTCATTCTTTGGACATTGGTTCAAATTAAACCTATCACCCTTCACAATGGGAGCAACACTTGGTGAACAATCTTTCATCCGAAATCTCTCTAGAATTTTGTTAATATAGGTTTCCTGTGATAGACCCAAAATACCTCGAGATCTATCTCTATGAATCTTAATGCCGATGACATAAGATGCATCACCCATATCCTTCATGTCAAAATTCTTAGAGAGAAATTGTTTCACCTCATGTAGCAAACCCCGATCATTGGCTGCAAGTAAAATATCATCTACATATAAAACAAGAAAGCATATTTTACTCCCACTAACCTTGTGGTATATGCATTGATCCATGGGGTTTTCATCAAAACCAAATGAAGAAATTATCCCATGAAACTTAAGGTACCACTGACGGGAAGCTTGTTTTAAACCATATATAGATTTATTAAGCTTGCAAACCAAATGCTCACCACTATTAGAGGAGAAACCTTCAGGTTGTTTCATATAAACCTCCTCCTCTAAATCACCATTAAGGAAAGCTGTTTTCACATCCATTTGTTGCAACTCAAGGTCAAAATGAGCAACTAATGCCAAGATTATACGAAGAGAATCTTTCTTAGATACTGGAGAAAAAGTCTCTTTGTAATCTATTCCTTCCTTTTGAGTAAATCCCTTAGCAACAAGTCTTGCCTTGTATCTCTCAATGTTGCCTAATGAATCCTTTTTGGTCTTAAAGACCTATTTACATCCAATGGCCTTCGCCCCATTAGGCAACTCTACAAGGTTCCAAACATTGTTACTTTGCATGGAACTCATCTCATCCTTCATGGCATCATACCATAAATTTGACTCTTTACAACTCATGGCTTGATCAAAAGTTTCAGGATCATTTTCAGCTCCAATATTATAGTCAGATTCTTGCAAATATACAATATAATCACTAGGAATAGCTGATTTTCTTACTCTAGTAGACCTCCTTAATGTTGCATCAACATTTTCTTGGGGATCATGTTGTTCAACTGGTTGTTCATCATTTTCATGAATTTGATTATCAACTTGATCTACTGGATTATCAACAACAGTTTGTGGAATGCCAATCATGTGTTGTTCATCATCCCTTTGGACTTGAGGGGTATGAATTACAACCAATCTTTCATTTGATGTGGAAGGTTGAGATTCTATATAATCAATTTCAGAACCTAAGTCCCTCAATTGATCACTCCCACTGATCAAATCATTTTCAATAAATTTGGCATTTCTTGATTCCACAATCCTAGTAATATGATGTGGACAATAAAACTTATAACCTTTAGACCTTTCGGCATATCCAATGAAATACCCACTAATGGTCCTCGGGTCAAGTTTCTTCTCTTGTGGGTTATATATTCTCACCTCAGACGGACAACCCCAAACGCGCATATGTTTCAAACTCGGTTTCCAACCTTTAAACAACTCAAAAGGTGTCTTTGGGACAGCCTTGGTTGGAACACGATTTAATATATACACTGCCATCTTTAGTGCTTCAGCCCACAAGGATTTAGGAAGATTGGAGTTGCTAAGCATACTCCGCACCATGTCCAATAATGTCCGGTTCCTTCTTTCTGCCACACCATTATGATTTGGAGAACCAGGCATAATGTATTGGGCAACAATCCCATGTTCTTGAAGAAACTTTGCAAAGGGACCAGGTGCTTGTCCATTCTCAGTATATCTGCCATAGTATTCTCCACCTCTATCTGATCTCACTATTTTTATTTGCTTGCCACATTGGTTCTCAACTTCAGCCTTAAAGACTTTGAAGGCATCCAATGCTTCGCATTTGTTATGAAGCAAATAAACATTTATATATCGTGAATAATCATCTATAAAGGTGATAAAATATTTCTGACCATGTGCATCCATATCTGGACAACAAATATCAGTATGAATTATTTCTAATATGCTTGAACTCCTGTTAGCACCTTTCTTAGACATGTTGGTCTGCTTACCCTTAATGCAGTCCACACAAGTCTTAAAGTCAGCAAAATCTAGAGTATTGAGTACCCCATCTGTCACTAACCTTTTAATCCTCTCAATGGAGATATGTCCTAATCTCCGGTGCCATAACATAAAGGAATTCTCATTAATATTACACCTTTTAATACCAGTTTGAACATGCATAGAACTATAAGTGGCATTATTTTGTAAACCAAGAAGATAAAGACCATCAGACAATATACCATTCCCAACACATTCAGAATTATAAAATAACTCAAATGATGTGTCTTTGAAATTAAAGGAATATCCAAACGGTACAAGCCTTGAAATAGAAATCAAGTTTCGGGAAAAACTTGGTACATAAAAAGTCCTTTCTAATTTTAAAATAAAGCCACTACTTAAATTCAAAATGCAAGTTCCAATGGCCTCCACATGTGAGCCTAGCTTATTGCCTGATAAAATGCTTTGCTCACTTCCCACTGGTTTCCTTAGGTTTTGCATACCCTGTAAAGAATTTGCAATATGAATAGTAGATCCAGAATCAATCCACCAGGTGTTAATATTAACACTAACCATATTAGATTCATAACATACTAATGAGATTGATTTACCTTTCTTCTCAAGCCATTTCTGGAACCCGGGGCAATTCTTTTTCATGTGTCCCTTCTTCTTGCAAAAGAAACACTTTGCCACCTTCTTAATATCAGCTTGAGGTGGTATTTTACCATTCCCCTTCTGATAAGCTTGAGACTTAATTGCTTTGTTCTTCCCATAAGCAGTAGTCAGCAATGCACTCTCACCCATCTCCATTACAAGCCTTTCTTCTTCCTGAACACACATGGTCATTAATTCATTGATAGACCATTTATCTTTATGTGTGTTGTAGGAAATCTTAAATGGCCCATATTCATGCGGAAGGGTGTTCAAAATGAAATGCACTAGAAAGGACTCAGACATATCAACCTCTAGTTTCTTAAGTTGAGCTGAAATATCTCGCATTTTCATGATGTACTCACGCACACCTTTCACACTGGTGAGCCGAATAGAAGAAAACTTCATGATCAAGGTGCTTGCTAAAGTCTTATCTGAAGTGATGAACTGATCATCAATGGCCTTAAGCAAGTCTCGGACCTTTTCATGCTGGTCAACAGAACCACGTATCCCAGCCGAGATTTTGGTCTTAATGAACATCACGCTGAGCCGGTTGGATCGCTCCCACCGCTCATATAGCGCAACGTCAGCTGGGCTACTTTCATTTGTGATTGCAGGTGGTTCGTCTTTCCTTATAGCATAATCTATGTCCATCCACCCCAATTGTAAAAGAATTCTCTCCTTCCATATCTTATAGTTATCTCCTTTGAGTTCGGGAACATCACATTGAATATCAGAAAAACTAATAGTTTGAGAAGCTGCAAAATTCAAAGGCTTATGTCAAAATTTGAGGCATACTAATCTTAATTGTATCTTTTACCAATGTAAACATACCATAAAATTGAATCTTGTGACATAAAAATTGCCTGTGGGCTAAATTTTTAATTCAATAAGAAACAATTAAACCTTATGATAAAATAATCAAATTATTTGCTTAATATTCATGCTTTACGGGTACAATATGAAAATAATTTAATTTCTATCGTAAATTTTTACTTTATGATAAAATCGACAAATTATACATACATCATGATGCCTGTGGGTAAATCATGAAAAATAATACGTCATTTTATCCCAATTAATTATACAGATATAATAAAAATTCTTGTGAGATAAAATTCATTATATAAGTATAATTAATTACAATATTATGTCTAATTCCTTATATGATCTTTAACCAACTTAATATATAATTTTAATCAAATATAGATGTTGTGGCTAATCCATAATTAATCAAAATTATAAAGATCACTTAGACATAAAAATTTATTATATGAGAATAAATAATATTTTGCATTTCAAAATCAAGATACAATATAATTATGAATAAGATTCTCATATAATTTTATAATTGAAATATAATATTATGCATTTGATTTCATATATATATGCATAGAATAAAATGTTCTAGAATATATTCATGCATAAATTAAATCAAAATTCCAAAAACTGTAAAGCAGAATGTGTATATAATGTATTAAAAATGACAACATATCAAAAAAGCTTTATTGGTTTAGTGGTTTGCACATACTTTAATGTTTTTGAAGTCAAGGGTTCAACACCCAGCTAGCACAAAATGTAGGAGTTTTCGTTTTTTTTTTTTTTTTTTTTTTTAACATTGTTCATCATCTTCAACCTTTAGCGGGTCAAACCCGACCCATACGCAGACCCGTTCGTTTTTCATTCATTTGGACACCATTTTTCACGATTCAAAAGCCAAAATTAAGGAAATCAAATGAAATACAGATTTCTAATTTTATTTTTAAGAAACAAGGCCCTTCATACCATAAACGAAATCAAATCGGAAAATACCGAAAATCGAAAATGGACAAGGCAGAGGCAATTGTTGCTCTGATACCAAATGTTAGAACAAATCTATTTTAACCTGTGATATTACAAACTACAAAAGAAACACAGGTTATTAACAAAATGCGGAAATTACAGATCAAAACATACCTCCAGCCATTGCTATGAAGAGTTTCTTGTTTTGGTTCTTCCAAGCTCTCTCTCTTCCACTCTCTAGATGGTGTATAAGACTGAATTCGAAGGGATGAACTCAGGGACCAAATTCATGTGCTTATATAGGCATTCTACCATCAAGAATGCATTTATCAGCCATTACCACTCATTATTGGCTGTTACAATTCTTTATTGGCCATTATCATCCATTAACAACCATTCAAAATGGCTTTCAAAACTGATGAGCGTTACAAAATTTCAAAATGTTATGACCATGAATTATTACATCATTCTCATAAAATTATTTAAGAGTAGCCACAATTTCTGTTAAGAAAGCACAAAGTAGTGCAGTGAATGATGACGAATGATGATGTCTTTGCCTTGTTAGGCCTGTTAGCTCCAAGATTGTTCCCTACCTTTGTTGAAACGGCCAAGCTCAAAGCAAAATGAAAATTGTAGATAGGTAAAGTGACCATAATTATTATTCCAGCGGTGGCTACTGCATCAGCTGCATTGGTTAGAAGCCCTGAAAGGAGTACCAATAACTCATACCACCACCACTCTAAGCAAACAGATACACAACTTGGGATTCCTTGGCGAAGAATAGGCCTACATTGTTTAAAGCATTGACATGACCAACCTTGCCAGCCAAGATTTCGAACAAACCTCAGAGAACCACAGGTAAAACAAAAGGATAAGATGGAAAGCACAATGTAATCTCCTAATGGTAAGAATTAAAAACAAAGACAAGACAAGAAAAATAAAAAGAGATCATACAAAAATGGTGATAGAAAGATAGAGTGCTAATTTTTTGATGTATTTTAAAATTTAAGTTGTGAATCTTATAAAGTTTGACCCGTTCACAAAGGTTTTTATTTTAATATGTGAAAACCAAAAGATAATTCTCATAAAATTTATAACAATTCCTTTTGTATTCAACCAATTAAATTAAATTAGATTTTTTACACTCATTTAAAAAAATTAATAAAACAATTTGATTAGAAACTACAATTATTTATAAATTTTAAAGTAGTAATAATAATAAACAAAATGATTTAACAAAAATAAATAATACTCAAATACTTTAAAAAAAAACAAAAATGTAATTATTTCTACAATAAATATTACCAAAGAATAAAATATTTTATTAAAATATGAAAATGATAAGTAATACTTAAATAATATTATTTACATACTTAAATTTCCAAAGCAAAATAATTACTTAATATTTTTTACATACCTAATATAAAAAACTAAATTAAAAAAAAATCAAGGGGGCCAAGGCCCCCCAATGGTTGCCGTGGGTCCCCCCCTGCTTTCTGCAATTAACCAACTAGTTTGCTCTTTTTTAGTAATTTGTATTGTATGTATTTAAATAAAATAATGAAGTTTGGGAACCTTTTAATCATAATTACCTCAATAATATTTATACTTTCTTACTTTTCTTATAACATCATACTACTTCTTATATTTTTATTTTATGTTAGTTTTTTAATCTCATTAGGTGTTTAATAGAATATAATAAGGTGTCAATAATTTTTTTTTTTACTAAAATAAGACATTTTGCAAAAAACATAACTTGTGTCATGTCCTCAAATAAAGTGCATATTACATAAGTGAATTGCATATAATTTTTTTACTTAAATATGAAAGTTATTTTCTTAATTTCAAAATATTTAAAGTAACAAAAATTAATAATTTGAGAAAATTAAAATTAGATATTATTATTAATGATGGAATTCAAAACCAAAAAATAGTGCAAGAAATGTCACATTTTGATAATTAAAAAATAGTACATATGCCTTTGGGCTTTGGGTAAAACAAGTCGGGATTTTCTTTGTGCACTTCACACCATTTCTTCTACACTTAGCATTCTGAGTGAAAAATCAATTTTATCCCTCCTTCATTGACGCCTAAATATGAAATACGAATTGGGAATCCGTTCATCTGCACCATTCATTCACGTGTTTTTTATTTCTCCTCTCAAATTCTCATCTTCTTCTCTTTAATATGTGGTTGTCTTCATCAATTTGTGGTTCATCTTCATCAATCTGTGTGTGCTCGTTGTTGGTGTCCGCCTTCGTTTCGCTATCGCTGTCGTGAGTTATGTTGTTTGTGTTTTTATTTGTGTATGATCCATATGGATTGACAATTCATATGATCCATACAGATTGGTAATCTGTAAGGTTCATACGGATTGACTATCTGTATGAATCATACAAATTAGCAATCCGTATAAATCTTAGGGATTGACAATCTGTATGGAATAAACGAAGGTAAAAAACACTTACCAGTGATGACGCAACGCTACTCACAGCAACGAAGGATAGGAAACTCACAGAGGACGACGAGGAATTGTGTGACACCCTTTACCCCACACATATATGTACTAATAATAAAAGGAATAAAAATATAGAATTAATTAATAGTTTTTAAAAACATTTAAATCAAAACATTTCAAAAGGGTAAAAGGTTCACATTCACTTTTCTAACATCATAATAAAACTTGTCCAAATAAATAATAAAATCATTTCAGCTCAAAACAAGGTCGTCACAACTTTATGCAATTAATATAGAAATCTATACCCCAATGTCACATCCTATCAGAGCATTGTGTTCTTGCATCCTCTAGCATGAGGTTCTCCATAGCCATCCACCTACCATCTCCTCCCACGAAAATAATATAAAGTTCGTGATCATCACAGGATCCAAACATAAATAGCATACGGGGAGTGAATTATCACATTTCTAGCTAATACAGGGAAACAAGACAACATAAATATACATATCATATAAATGAGATACAACTTACTTAAATATAGTTCACGTCATTCCACCACTTTGTCATGTAATATCACATCACAACACAACACGTCTCATTCATTTTCACATCATTCACACACTTAAGGATCAAAACACAATATCACTAAATCAATCAATATCGATCAGTACATAGATACACTAAGACTCAATCTTATATGCAATGTGGTACCATGTGATGTGAACTTTACGGGGTGGAACGTTTGATACAGACTACAAAGATTTGGATGACACCACTTCCAGTGAAGGAAGATAAGTCGGGATAGACACCACAAGAATTACCTTGATAAGTCCGAAATTGGTTCAACAAGGAACCCAGAGAGAAGCTCTCACCAAATTTTATGAAAATGAAAAAAGTTTATTTATTGAAAACAAAAAACAAATACTTATAGTGTATCTGAACAAAAAGATAAAAATAGACATGAGTCTTCTAAACAGTTTAGGCCAAAATTACAATAAATAAAAATTATAACTAAAAAACATATTTAACTTGGGCCTTCAAATTAGTTTGGGCCTTCAGCAACAATTAATAGTCTTGGTAGTGCCTCTACCTCTAGTCCTTCATCTTTCTCCACTTGGGTCTTCAATCATCATCAATGGCAACTACACAAATGACCAGCCTTGTCTCTATGACGTGTTGGGCCTGTTTAAGTCTGCCTCTGGTCATGGGCCCTTCAAGTGCTTCATGGTTCTTGCCCTTAGTTGTGTCCTCATCACCATGTTAGTGAAAAACCTCGTCAGGCGCCTAAGAGTACATGATAAGACTAACCACACACTAGTAAGTCAGGTCACTCTCACTAGGTAAAATAATAGGGAGACCAGTCAGGGTCACACTGTTTTGCGAAAATGCTCTAACCATGTGGGATCGACACAGACTTAAAGGAACACTTAAATCGAGTGTATTTACCCCCTAGGCCTACACTCCGAAGAGTCCGTCAGGGCCCTCTTCCTCCTGATTCAGGTCTAACCCAGAAAACATTTTAGCATACAAACTCTATCTATGAACTGTACAAAACACATGACTCCTCAATTATTCTCAAAATAATTTTATCTCGTTGCGCTTGTGATTAAACTCGCCGGGTCCCCTCAATGGTTCTTATCAAAATACTCGTCGTGCATTAACTCGTCATTCGTCACCCTTAAAGGGTCTTATAGTCGTGTGATTGTCCAATTCATAGCTCACAACTCAATGCACACATATATTACAAGTCAATACACACTCAATTTATCTCATACACTCAATCTCAATCACAATGGTACAATTCCAATTTAACATGTTATCACACCTCATAAATCATATACACTTTACCTATGAACTATGCAATACACATGACTTCTCAATTGTTCTCAAAATAATTTTATCTCGTCGCGCTTATGATTAAACTCGTCAGGTCCCCATAGTGGATCCCATCATAATACTCGTCGCGTAAAAACTCGTCGCCCTTAAAGGGTCTTACAATTGTGTGATTGCACAGTTCATAGCTCACAACTCAATACTCACATCTCAATACACATGTATTTCTTCATTCATCGTAGGTTCAATTTATCATATACTCAAAATTTGAAGCACAATTTCATAATCTCAATATAACAATTTATACAAAAGGTTTATCACAACATGGGGAGTAAAACCCCTCAAATAATTTCACACAATTATATCAAAATCAATTAATCAAAATCATAGGTATAAAAAAACAAAAACACCAAGAGCACTTAATTTTATCAACCAATTCGCATCAGGACATCAATATTGTATTTATAATCATAAAGGAAAAATTATAATTCAATAAACATCCCAAAATAAACTCCAATTTAATCCTCTAAGGATCCCTATACATGTTCATTCTAACCCCAATGGCGATAAACTCATCTCTTACCTCTAAGCGGGCTCACGTGTGTATTTTGACAGCGATAGCGGCATCTCTAGCAATTTCCTGAGATTCCTCAAGCTTTTCCTCTAATTTGCTTTGATAGAATTTCCAAGTGTTAGAGAGAAAGAAAAGAGATTAAAGCCTTCATTTTGTACTGTCTTCATGCGATTCACTTTTCTCTCTCCATGAATATTATTTTGCAAATTACAACGGTGAATGTGTGCGAAATTGAGTTGCGAACTAAGTGTCTATATTTCACAATGATCCAACGATTAACGAGTTCGGGATCCTAGTTTTACTAGACAAGTTTTGAGTCTCTACGAAAAAAGAGAAAACTACGATGTGAATGACTTTTCTCTTAGCTTTGACATTTTTTCACAATTTCCAACGGTGAGAATGCTCGGATTAAGTTGCGAACCTGGTGCTGAAATATCACGACGATCCAACGGTTAACGAGTTCGAGATCATCATTTTACTAAGATAGGTTTGAGTGTATGCGAGAAAAAGAGAAGGTTTTGAAAGGGGAAAAGAGAAAACGAAATTGAGAGGAAGAGGAGGCGTAGAAGGTATCATCAGTCTGAAAACTGACCTAACATATCTCTATTTATAGCTAGAGTACTCACAACCTATTATTTACTTTATTTATTTATTTTTATTATTTTATAAAAAAGGAATTCTATTTTATTTCTTATCAAATGAAATAAATCAAATATTTTTTTATTTTCCTTCAAACCATTATTTTAATACAAATATTTTTCCTTATTTATTTAATTATAAAAACCTCACCATTTTCCAAAACTACTTTTTTTAACTAAAAAACCTTTTTAATTTATTTACGAAAAATGAGATGTTACAAACTATCGAAGGAGAAACTAGGGAGAAACCACGAACAACAAATACACGCCACAAGCAATACTAACACCAACTTTGCGGGAGAGAAGGAGGAGACCAATAGACGCGTCAAAAATTCTAAATGAACAGTATCTTACGAATTATCAATCTATAGACTATACGAAGAAAAGAAAAAAGGAAGGAATAAAGAAGAAGTAAAAGAAGATAAAATTGAAAATTTTTAAAATATGTTGAATTTAAAAGAAATTTGTTAGCTATAAGAAGAATAACCCAAACAAGTCTAAACAGTGCTTCTTCTGTTGTTTTGCACTGCATTGAAAATAGGAAAAAGGTCTGTAGCGCATGTATGTACCAAATAGAAAATTAATTTGTATATGTTTGTCCAGTGACCGGTATAATACAGAGATAAGTGACTGGATCGCACACGTACCTCACTTATTATGCTTGTCTTATATCAAATAGAGTGGATCCGGCCTACCCTAGACGTAGTTGAGTGTGTTTATCACGTTGGTATGAAAATCAATTCACTCATTGATATGTTTGATGTATTAGGTTAATGAATTGGAGATTAAATTAGTGGGTCACTTATTGATTCAAATGATTCGGTATATATATTAAAAAATAAATCTATATATAATATAGATAATAAAATACAATCAATCCATAATTTATATTTAATGTTTCATAATTATTTATTATTATAAATTATTTTATTGGGTATTATCATTAAATTATTAAAAAAATTGTTATTATTATCTACCACTAAGTGTAAAAGTTATCAAATGATTATGAGTATGTATGCTAAAGATATATAAAATATATAAATATTAAATTATATTAAGATCAAAATAATAATTATTAGTTATTATATTTTTATCAAAATCAAAATAATATTATAGGAGCATATTAGATGCTACTATTTAATAAATTAACTATTAATAGTTTAACACATTTTAGGAATTGTTAAAAAATCTGTATTAAAAAAAAGGAATTGCAAAAAGAAAATGGTCGATTCGGATCACCGATTTTGGCCAAAATCGGCCAGGTCAAAATGAACCAATCCGGGTCTATTGCATTTTTGAGTTGATAGCTTAACTAAACCGATCAAGTCACTGCTCATCGGTCGAACTCGTCCAATTTTCACAACTATGGTTTATTTTGTGTGCATCTTGATCATTGTGGTTGTTCTCTAGGAGGATTCTAGCGTGGACCGTGATATCATATGGTCTATCCATGAAATCAATATTATTATATTTGGATCAATCATCAATTCGATTGGATATTGGTTCAGTTAGTAATGGATCAACTCATTGAGTCATTAATTATATTATCGATGAGTTTAGCTATATTTCATTACTAATACAAAAGGTATATACACGTCAAGTCTGCATTGCTTTGCTTTTCTAATTAATAAATTACCTTTGCTTGTTTAGTTATATGATATTTCATTACAAATATAAAATTTAAGTGCAACAGACATCACCAAAGAATGATTAATGTGCGTATTTGCTTTGTAATTTATATGTAGTAACAACAATGTAGCTAGGCAAGTACTGAACAGTTTATTTCATTATTACATTATTATGGTAGATTTGGTTAGCATTGACACCTCGGGAATTGCTTCTCTTGAGGAACTGCACGACAGTTTGTTCTCATGTGGGAAACAGGTAAGGGGTACCGAATGTGCTTTGAGGTTTTAGACTATAATTTACGGTTAATTTTGTGCTTAATTACCAATTCCTTATGTTAATTTCACTATATACGCAATTGCCAATCCTCGTTGCCAGGTGATTTATGAGCTAAAGGCGACCAACTTTTAAATAGAGAAATAGAGAAATTATAATGAGTTGATCAAGGACCCAAATATTCATTGTTAGAGAAATAGAGAACTTGTATAGAGGCACGAGAGGATTCCAGCATGAGTTCTAAATTACAGCCAAATGAACTAAGGAAACAATGGAAAGGCTTCACATGCTAACTTAGGATGGTGAGACTTTTATATGCAATTCTGCATATTGAACTTTATATAGAAGGGTGGAAGAGTTAAAACATAGAGGCAGGAAGGAGTGCATTATCATAGGGTGAGATTTGATTGTACTGTCTTTTTCTGTTGTATGATGCATTGAATGTTTTTCAAAAACATTTCCTTCCTTGGTTTCATTTTTTATTGACATTCCTAATGGCCTCCCTTCTTATTTTAAAATCATCACTAATAGTAATAATTTTGTGGCAGCTTCTGCTTCTTGTTTCAGCTCAAGATGGAAAGTGTCAAACATCTTTTTTTCAAGTGTGGATATCTTGGCCAAATTAAGCTTCCTTTCACAACCATAGACCAACCACACTGCGGCTTATTGGCTATACATGACTGTGAACAGCACTACCAACACGCTCCCAGAACCGTCCAACTAAGCAACTCAACATCGAAACAGTACACTGTTCTACAGATAGAACCTCGTACCATAATTATCACAGATGATGAACAAGATCATTATTTGCGAAACAAAAGTTGCAAAACCTTCAGCAACAATTTTACTCTTCATCACAACACTCCTTTAGCTTCTTTCTACATCAAATATAATATCACTATCTTCAGATGCAATCACTCTCTCAGAGGATCCCTTCATGAAGGTTTTAATAAATATTCAAACTGTTCTCATCAGTACCATATCTACTATGGCTATCCAAATACCGAAACTCCTCTGGATTCCAAGTGGCCGAGATCCTTAGCACCATGTTCAACCATTCAGCTTGCAACACAAGCAACGTCTACTGTTGACCCCTTTCAATTTCTATCTGGTAATATCGCTATTGAAGTACAATTAACTGATGATTGTGAAAGGTGTCTTCTTGATGGAAAACCCCAATGTTCACTTGACACTGAAGGAAAACTCAATTGCGCCAAAGGTATGCAATTCTTATTTTTATATTTTCAGGTTAAAAATTGTGTAGGGGAATAGAGGATGTGTCAATCAAGTTCAGGGCATGCCATAAGCCTCAACCAAAGGTTACAGCAAATAAACTCAGAACTTTCGATGAAAACATCAAATTCTGGAATTTTCAGACACACAAAAAAAATCTAATTCTGGAATTTTTATTTCAACGCATAATGCTTCATTGATTGTATCAACGAGGTAGCTTAATAACAAGATTAATTATCTAAATCAATGAAGGTTATCTTTGATGGTACTATCTTTTTCATTTTGCAATTTACAAGTTTGTTCTTTTACTATACAGTTTTGGCCAAGGAGACACACCTTCATGTAGTCCAAAAAAGAGCTGAACGAGTTAAGGGAACAAGTAAAGAATGCTGAAACTACTAAGGCTCAAGCTCTTGTGGAGCTTGGAAGGTCTAAAAGAGCAGTTGAGGATCAGAGTTTAAAACACTAAACTAGGATTCCGTAAATTAATGATGATCTCCATGTCAAAACATGAAAATGGGCCAGAATAGTGAAGTTAATTATGTCAAGTGGAACACCTTGGTGGGCAATTGGCAGCACTAACTGATTTCAGATAAATAACAGATTAGAAACTAAAATAAATAACAAATGTAAGCCACTTTGTTCTCACTAACTCAATTACATAATCTTGATAAGGAGAACAGTACATAATTACTATTTAATAGTCAAAATCATAGAGATTCAAACCTGGTTTGAGCTTTCAAAATGGTGGCAAGGGCTTCCCAAAAGCAAGCAGTAAACAAGATGGCTTCAGCTTATGCTAGACTAAAACGAGTTTGAAATCTGGACAGAGAAATTGGAGAGATCAGCAGTAAGATGCAAAATTTGTGTGAACCAGTTACTATGTAACTTAACAAAACTCATTTCAAGAAATTGCAAAGAGGGAATTAGCTGACAGAGAAACTGTGGAGTGTGGGGGTTCATGTTTGTGTTCCTAAAATGCTGAAGGTGCAGAAAGACCAAAACCCAATCTCCTTCTGCACTTTCAGTCCTGTCTTACCTAATCCCTAATCTTTCTTCCTAAACACTAAGCTCTATTTATGCTAATAAAAGATCCCTAATCCTAATTAAATAAGGAAACAAAGAATAGCCTCTACCTTCCATCACCCAACTGTTCCGTTCTCTTTCCTCAAAACGACTCTCCATGCACATTTTCAAACCAATCTGTTTCATTACATATGGACACAACATGCAAAGTTAAAAATAAAGTGACTGCCGTACTTGATCGGTCCCTGCTATACTTCTGTTCATTAACTTTTCTTTCCTTGAATCTCTCTTCACAATGCACATTTCCAGACAACATGATTCATTAAATACACAGTCAAGGTGACTCAACATTTTCAATATACTGTACTAGTAACTTGAAACGCTTAAGAAAGGTTTTGTCAACAAAACAAATTTATTTACAACATTTTAGCAAAAAAAATTTACTCTCTCATAAGCTTGTTGATTGCTTTGTACCATGGCTGCCACTGAAACAGAGCAGCAGGTTACCTTGAAGCTTATGGTTAGCAAAGAAAGAAATGAAGTTTTCTTAATCAAGGCAGCAAAGGACTTTGGGGAAGTTATGCTTAGCTTCTTAACATTTCCTTTAGGAAACATTGCTATACAAATGGAAAAGGAGCCAATTGAGGTTGGATCACTGAGCTCACTTTATCAAAGTGTGGCAAATATTGAATAAGTGTGTATGTCCAAGGAAATGTTACTGCAACTGAGGAACTCATTGGAAGCTTATATGGATAATCTGAAGGTGAAGATTGACGACATTTTGCTCACACAGTATTTTATATGTAATGACTTGGTCAAGTGTCGACACAAAAGCCAGGTCTTGTTAAGCACCTACAAAAATGAAAGATGCAGATGTGAGAATATGTTGGCTAAACCAATTTCTCCCAAGAGTGAAAGCTCTAATGTCTGTGATGGTGATTGTTTTGTTAAGAGTAATGTCACTTTTATTATCACAGACGATTTAAATGTCGTACCAGACTCTTTGGATACTATATTTTATCTTCTCAAGAATTATGGAATAGAAGATGTGTCTTTAATGAATGAAATGACTTTTATCTTCTCATTTACAATTCTGCAAGTAGTATAGCACATGTGTAACATCATCCCCTAAATTCAAATAAATAATTCTAATTTCTAGTTTCTAATCATTGTCTATCCTGCCGATTACAAATTAATCTTACTCTTCAAGTAGGTTATCAAGTCAAACCAAATGGAATCAATAACCCGATCACATTTTTGCAACCCAAAGCTAGAAATTAGGTTATCAAAAGTCAAACAAACTCTCCCTAAAAACATGAACAATTAATTTAAAAACATCAATACTATTGCTCAACTACACCTAGCTACCAACCATTAAAGCAAAGCAAATTAAAGTTGAATACTGACCAGGCAATAGAGGGAAGCGTTGTCACGGTGGGACAAGAGTGAGGCAGAGTGAACCGGAATGATTGTTGCGGCAAGCTTCAGAGGTCATGACCGACAGAGTGAAAGGGACGAGAGTGAGGGCACGAGATCGACTGAGAACGGGAGAGTGAGAGTTCGTGTAGAGTCTGTATACCTGTAAACTTCAAGACAGTTTTGACAAAATTGTCATTCTTAGCGTAAAATCAAAGATGGTTTTGGAAAAATTGTTCTGGTAAGCTTCAAATCAAAGACAATTTTTCAGAAATCATCTTCAAGAAGTTGGACTTTATTAACAAAATGCCGCCATTTTTTTTCTACATCAGTTATTCAAAAACCGTCATAGATTCAACGATGTAAAAACACCATTTTTTAGTTGAGTATATATGGCCAAGAATATATGTAATTGCTAAACCAACCATCCACCCTTCTTTTATCGTTGCTTCTGTAAGATTCAAGGAATGAACTCTTAAATTTATATTCTAATATATCTTATTATTAATGAAAATTAGGGAAAAACTTATTGTTGGAGTATAATTTATGAGTATAAAGTTTCACTTTAAATAGAAATTAATAAATTGTGTAACATGTAAAAAAATTCATAATCTAATATTTAAATTTTAAATTAAAATATAATATCAAATTCATTTGTATCAACTCATAATTGTTTTAAGGTTTTGGGTTAATAACAACTTATTAGTAAAATACACAGTAGTTGTTAAAAAAGACATGTTTATATATTTTTTATTTAGTTTTGTTAACTTTTTGAAAGAGATTTTATTAAAAATATAATTATTTCGTTGAAATAATGTCTTACCAAACATACACTTCTTATATATTACTTTTAATTCAGAAATTGGTCTACAAATTTTAACTAATAATTTGCCGAAAAATTAAAATATATTAGTTTCTGTTTTATTTTCGAAATAATGCTACGCTTTTAGTGTTTTAGAAGTTAAATTCAATCACACTAGTGGAATCACAATATGCTTTCTTTTAATATGAAGAAAAAAAATGAAAAAGAGAAGAAAAAAGAAAAAAAAAACATTAGGTATTTTTTCTTAGGTGTTGAGATAAAAAAAAATTTTAAAATATTTTATTTATAAACTAAAATTTAAAAAATATTAACTATACTATTCGAATCCTTTTGTATCCAAAATTTTAGCCTTTTCTTTTTCTTTATTCTGAACAAGTTTACAGGTTCATATGTCACGAGAAGAGAGATGCTTGCTTGTATTCACGAGAAGCTTAAGTTGAGCTGAACCAATTATTACAATAAAAAAAATTATTCACAAACAGTATAGTGATAAAAAAATGTAAATGTTACACTAATTTAGTATTTTTGTAAACTGAAAAAATATAAAATATGCCTATCTTAATACTTTATTTAATTTCATTATCATTGAAATAAACTTATAAAAATAAATTAGTTTACTATTTTTATAAATGTATTATTTATTGAATGAGATAATTGCTTTTGGCCTATTATTTTTTTTTCCCTTAAGAGAACGTTTTCATAGGTGGGTCGAGAAATTTTTGTTAGTGTGGATGTTATGAGAAGAGAACGTTTTCATAGGTGGGTCGAGAAATTTTTGTTAGTGTGGATGTTATGAGAAGAATTTCTGCTCTATGGTTCCTAGAATTCGAGGACTAGGAGACCTCCAGAAAAGGGGATTAAAGAGAGGGAATACTGATTATATTTCTGCTTGCTTCCTTACATAATAAGCATCCCATATATATAGGCACTAGCCAAGGATGCTACTACAGAAACAGAAGGTGCTAGAATGTGAAAATAAACTAACAGAAAAGCAGAAAAATGGAAATGACAATGATGCGTGCTGCACAATGGAAAACAACATGTCGACAGCATATTCCTTATGGGCCAATATCCTCCTGCTAGCTCAGTGATGCCTAACAGATTTTGTTAGAAATAATATTCAAGGTGCTTGAGTGGGTTGCTCCTACGTTAGGGTCGCTAGTCTGCTGCTGCGTCTCCAATGGTGCGTTGCTGGTCTGCTACTTGTTCTGTTCATAACATTCCCATGCCCTTCAAAAATACCTTGTCCTCAAGGTGTTGGGACCTCAATGCTAGACTCCGAAACAACTTGGTGGTACAGTTCAAAAACAAAATAGCTAAAACGAGAGGTGGGCTTAAAAAAAAAGACAAAAATAACACGTGAGTGAAATTTGGGCCATGGTGATTTAGGCTTGTTATGGGAAAGTTGGAGGTGTAGAAAGAAAAAGTGGGCGATAAAAAATATCAAGCTGAAACAGGGGTGAGTATAGAAGAAAAAGGTACATGAGTGAAGTTGCTGGCTGGTTGGGCCCTGACAATGATAACCCTCGAGGGTTACCAACATCGTGACAATGAGGGGGTTGAGTGGTGACCTACACCGCAGAGCATTAATCCTATCCCTGCACCTTTTCTCTGTTTGGTTGTGGCTTGCGAAAACACCAACAGCTCTAATTGCTGCTCCCACGGGTGCAAGCCCTGAAGGGAATTCACCAAATTGAAGAGATATTGTTGTTGCATGGTTAGAAGAAGAAGAAACAAGAGGGAGCCAGAGTTGTGAACAATGGTTGGCACGGCCAAGACCTTGACGGCTGAACATCACTGTCCATGAAGCGCAAACCCGCGCCGACTGTGGTTGTGGTGGAGGTGGTGGCTTTGGTGGTGGTGGTGGAGGTGACGGCGACAGATACAGTGGTCATGGGAGAGAGGCAATGGAGGAGCCAAGGGATACAAGGAGGTGTTGTGTGACAACATGAGAATCATTATGAAACTCCGAATTCGCTGTTTGGCTTGCGGAGTTCGTAAGAACTTTCTCGAGGATGGTCTGCGGTACTCTGTTACCTACATTGAGCATATTAAGAGGAAGACCGGTATCGCGGTGGCTGTTGTTGCCGCTCTCAAAAGGCAACGTAAGGTGGAGTGGTGCTACGAGCTTCCTTGTAGTGTCTTCTCTACTGGAAACCAGGGTCGGCCAAGGTGCGGGGTGTTGCGGCATGAGTGCGGGGCGTGGCGGTGGAGTTGGCATGGACGTGGGTGTTGTGCACGTGGGTGACGGGGGCGGCTTGATCGACGGAGGTAGCGACGGAGTCAACAGTGGAGGCAGCGGTGTGGTTAGTATTGGGGCGGCTGGTGGCAGTGACTGTAGAGGGAAGGAAGATGGAGAGGAGTGTGGTGAGTGGTGTTGTTGTTGAGTGGTTTGCAGGTTGGTTAGTCGGTGGAGTAGCTCCTCTAAGGTGAAGGTGACATGGAGTCGATTAGAGGGAAGCTTGGCGATGGCTTCTTCAATGCATTCCATTCTGGTTTTGGGCGGAGGTGCTTCAGCCATGGTGGGAGGGTTCAATGAAAGAATCAAATTGTTATGAGCAGAATTTCTGCTCTATGGTTCCTAGAATTTGAGGACTAGGAGACCTCCAGAAAAGGGGATTAAAGAGAGGGAATACTGATTATATTTCTGCTTGCTTCCTTACATAATAAGTGTCCCATATATATAGGCACTAGCCAAGGATGCTACTACGAAAATAGAAGGTGCTAGAATGCAAAAATAAACTAACAGAAAAGCAGAAAAATGGAAATGGCAATGATGTATGCTACACGATGGAAAACAACATGCCGACAGCATATTCCTTATGGGCCAATATCCTCCTATCAGCTCAGCGATGCCTAACAGATTCTATTAGAAATAATATTCAAGGTGCTTGAGTGGGTTGCTCCTACGTTAGGGTCGTTGGTCTGCTGCTGCGTCTCCAATGGTGCGTTACCGGTCTGCTGCTTGTTCTGTTCATAACAGTGGACAAAAGAAAATATAATATATTTATAGAAAAAGAATATTTCAAAATACATAATGTTAGATAAAAAAATAAAAAATATTTAAACTTCTACCTATTACAATTAATCTCTATGTATTTTTTATTATAAAAATATTATATAATTTTCCATTGTCAATACTATAAAAAAAAGTAATACCTGTTTATTTTTTATTTTTTTATAAATTTTTACATTATTTAATTTATAAAAATTATCTTATGAGGATAACAATAATTTTTTATGGGGCAAAAGTTAAAATTATTAAATATATTCAAATATAAAAATTGATCTTGTGGGGGCAATTGCCCCCACAAGTCTATATGTGCATGTGTCTTTTGTCGTTTTCTAACTCATGACAAGTGGATTAATTTGTCAAAGTAGTAAAGTAAAACAGAAGTCCGACCATCAAGTCCACAGAGAATTTTTTTGTACTCGAAGTTGTATCTATCCAATTTTTAAGCAATTAATGAATTGATTTAAATATTTGTGATACAGAACATTAAACGTGAATTGTTATAAAAGTAAACTAATTATCTAGCACATGCAAGGGGAGGAAAACAAACCCTCGGAGCGGTGGAGCGATGGCTGATGCAGAATACATGTATGTTGAGACTTAGCCTATCGAAACTACTCTTGACGCAATGTGAATATTTTTATTTATTTAATATTATTCTAATTGTCACCTACATCTACTCATATACTCTAATTATGATTCCTCACATGAAAGAGCCTAATTTACCTAATTCATCTCCTAATCCCTTAAGAGATAAACTAGTTAAATTGCATTATTAATGGAGATGCATACAACAGACTACGTAACATCATTCTATCCCTAGAGATGAATTATTTAGATGTCATTTTTCCAGTTCTTAAGAGATAAACATTTTCCAATGCCTAAACCCTAAAACATAGCATGAATATGGGTGATCAAACCACATGCATTAAATTAAGCACATAAAAGAGACAATGAAATTGAAATAAAATTAAATAAATAGTAAGAGTCATTACATCAAGGGTGTTTGGTTGCTAAACTTCCAACAATGGGTGATTTAGCCTCTCATTGTCATTGTCATGAGAAGCTAAGAATTGCAAAAAGGGTGAAGAGGAGTGAAGAAAAGGGAGAAGAATGGAGATGAACAAGACGAAATGGATCCTAATGGATGATTTTCCTTCTGCTTGCATGAACCCTAGCCTTTGCTCTCAGTGGATCTAAATAATTCTCCATAAAATCCCTTCCCCCTTCCTTTTTTTCTCCTTTAAAACACAGCTCTGTTATGTTATTTTTTGCGTCCTCGTGCTAAGCGCAGGCATCACGTTTAGTGAGGAGTAAGTGGTCACACGCTAAGTGCATGACTCGCACTAAGCACGCCTTCGTGAGATATCAGGTTTCTCCATGTGATTTCTTTGTGCTAAGTGAGTGCTACCCGTTGAACGGTTGCATCATGTTGAGCGCGCATGGCGTGCTAAGCAAGAGTCTCCAGACCTTCAACTTCTCTTCCAAGTTTTATTCTGTGTTTTTGCAACAAATACACCACCAAAATAGTATAACTTTACCAGTTTAAGTACCTACTGAACACAAATTCAAATGGTGCTAAAATCTTAATTATTCACAAAAAAGAAATAATAAAAGAGGAAAAATCTGACAATTTTTATATGACTTAATTACAAAGTATATCTATGCACAACAATTATCAGCGTTTAATAGAGAAGAAGTTTTTTCATACTCCAAAATCATGAATCTTGAGAATGATATTTCTTAGGAATGAATAAAAACAATTTAGTCGGTCATTATGAATATTTAAATAAGTTTTTTAAAAATAAAAAATGATATTTTTACTAGTTTTTTTGGAAGGCAGATGATATATATATATATATATATATATAGACACACACACACACACCAAAGATCAGCGGAATGGATCAAGCAGACAGATAGGAAGTAGGAAACAAATTAATATACAATAGGTAAAATATGTAGGTAAAATAGGTAGATAAAGGAAAACAAAACTTAAAACATTAATAAAACCATAAAAGAAAACTGAAACGGTGGTAGTTTACGCAGAATCAGTAAGGAGGGAGAAGGGAGATAAACGAAGAAACTTGAAAATTTATTTGATAACAAAGAAAGAAAAGCTTACAAAGATTATTTCCAAGAGCTTCCCTCTCTAAAATCTCTCCAGACTATCTCTATCTAAAAGGATACCTCACAACGGAGTCGAGGCCTCCTTATATAAAAATTTAGTCTCACTATAGCTACAGTAATAGTTACATATACCTGAACTATTTCTATAGTAAAGGTGAAAATTAAATTAATCTTCATCCAAACAAATACCAAAACAATCATCTTCGTTTTGGTAAAAATCATCATCATGATTAAAAGAATTGGCGTATTCTTTCCTGGAGGAAGAACTCCTTTCTTCTTGGCTTTGGAGTAATTGCAAAACTTCTTTTAAGTTTTTGGTGAGATGTTCCTTGGAGTTGGATCCATTCATAAGGGAAGCTAGTTGGGACTTCTGATTGAGAAACAAAGAAATCTCTGGATCAGTTGCTTTTAGGAACTCTAGATGAGCTTTAAACCAGATTTTCACCTTGTCTGGTTCTGCTTTTGATGTGTCAAATTGATTCCACCACTTGACAAATGCATGTCGCTGAAGGGATGGAAATATCTTGTTGCTTTCCGTTTTTCTATACTTGTATTGCCAGGAAAATATCCAGGATAGAGCAAAACTGGAAAAATATTTTAAATCTGCCAGAATTCTTGATTCCTGAGAGTTAAAAAGTTTGTCGAACTGTGCAAATCCATGTTGAACCTACTCAGGGAAAATTTCTGGAATTGGTCCAAAAAAGTCACACCACTGAAGGAACCTATTTGGGAAATCATAAATTGTGTTAGTCTTGAAGTAAATAAGCCATGGGTGCTTGTATTTGTTGTGTTGATGCCAAAACACTTTGTTCCAAGCATGCATATAATCCCAATAGGCGTAACCTCTTGGATCAAAAGGTACCGAAATTTTTTTGATTTCATTTAAATTGGATCCAAATTGTTTGGGTTGCAGAACTTTCAAAATTTAGATTGTAGAATGGGTGTTTAAAAGGTGGTCTTTTGGATCTTTGAAATTTTTAATAGAAACTAAGTCTGAATCTATTAAAATGAATTCATAAAAGGTCTTTGTTTTGTTGATTGCTACCGGTTTGAAATGGAATTCGGGAGGAAATGCCTTAACTGTAGCTTTAAAGGGATTATTGTTCCAATATTCGAGCTCCATCTGCAAAACAGTTGAAAATTTATTTTTGTAAATATAATTGTTAGTGGGTTTTGGGGCTGGTGTTGCTATTGGGGTTATTATATGTTTTTCTTTTGGAGAATTGTAGATAACTTTTGTGTCTTTGGCTTTTTGGATTAAGGTTTTTAGATCAATTTCATATTCATCATATGATTTAGAGGCTATGTCAGCCCATGTTTTCTTTGGGAGTTTTGTCAGGCCAATATCCTGAAGGACCAAAAATGTCTCAATTGGAAAGGCATGGTCAACCTTGGCTTGTTTTGATGTTTGGTTCTTTGAAGGTTCCTGAGTGGCTAACTCAAGTTTGATTTCAACGAGTTGGGTAAATGACCCATCTTGTTGTTTACATTTCTGGGTTGATGACCTAGATTGGGTTGATGACCCAGTCTTTAAGGATGAAATCTTCTTTAAGGATGGCTTTGGTAGAGCCAACTTGAAACCTTTTCCGTTACTCTTTCCTCCCCGCAAGGAGGTACTGGATGCCTTAGGCAGTATAACAATTTTTCTGTAAGAATTTACGGGTAAGATAGTCAGGTAGAAAGTTTGAAGTGCCCTTGAGATACTCTATCTCAAAATCAAAAACACTTAAAATCGGTTGCCATCTAGCAAATATTTGTTTTGAGGCAAGATTTTTAACATCTTTTTGTAAAATTTCTTTGGCTGATTTGCAATCAACCCTGATAAGAAACTTTTGATTCAACAAATCAGATTGAAATTTGGAAATGCACAAAACAATTTCTAAAACTTCTTTTTTAACGGTTGAATATTTTTGTTGGGCAGAATTCCAATGCTTTGAAGTATATGCAATGACATTTTCTTGAATATTGACTCTTTGTTTGAGGATACCACCATAATCTATGTCAAATGCATCTGTTTCGAAAATTTTGAATGCCTGCGGAATTGGAAGATACAACCATTTTATAGATTGAACTTTGAGCTTGATTTCTTTGACTACCTGGGTGTGAATATCAGACTAAGGAGGCAGATTTTTTCTTAACCTATCATGTAACGGTTTAACAATATTGTTCAAGTATGATACAAATTCACCGACATAATTTAGACATCCCAAAAATCTTTCTAACTGGGTTTTATCTAAGATTTGATTTGGAAATTTGTTGACAAACTCGATTGACCTGTCTATTGGTATAATTGTTACCTGGTGAATATTATGGCCAAGATATCAGATTTTTGTTTGAAAAAGATTGATTTTGGTTTGAGAAACTACAAGACCATTTTGTTTGATGATATTAATGAAGGTATACAGGTGCTTAAAATGTTGA
This sequence comes from Glycine max, assembly GCF_000004515.6. NCBI lineage: Eukaryota > Viridiplantae > Streptophyta > Magnoliopsida > Fabales > Fabaceae > Glycine > Glycine max. The sequence goes on from NC_038241.2 coordinate 6,225,494, forward strand.
TCAATGGTTTGAGAGAAAATTAAGACATCATCAATATAGACAATAACAAATTTTGAATATGGATTAAAAATTTCATTCATAAGTTTCTAAAATTTTGAAGGGGTATTCTTTAGACCAAATGGCATAACATTCCATTTATATTGCCCAAAGGGAATTGTGAAGACAGTCTTATACCTATCAGTTTCCTATATCTGGAACTGTCAATATCCTGACTTCATGTCGAATTTTGAGAATATTTTTGCAAATTTTAGCCTATTGAGTAAATCCTTCTTGTTTGGAATAGGATACCTAATTCATTGTAAGACTTGGTTCAAAGGTTTGTAATTTATGACAAGACGAGGTGTTCCTCGTTCAAGCTCCGCTTGCTCGTTGACATAGAAAGCAGCATAAGACCAAGGGCTTTTGCTCTTTCTAATTAATCTCTTATCAAAGAGATCCTTAATTTCGTTTTTGGAAATATTAAAGGAGTTCTTCATTCATTTGGATTGGTCTGGATTTTATGAGAATTTGTTTTTCCCAGAAATCTTTTTCATAAGGGAGATCAACTATATGCTTTTTTCGATTCCAGAATGCATGTGGCAAATCGGAACAAATTTTTGATTGGATGTGTTGTAGCAGAGATTGGATCTTTTCCCTCAATTGGGGTTTTTATAGTTGGATTTGAATATTACTAAGAGAAACTTCTTCTTTTAAAAAGTTGATTTGCCTAATCTTTTTTTCTATGAAGTTTATGTTCTTGCAATTGGTTTAGTAGAGAAATCAAAGGTGATTTTTCTTCCCAAGTGCCAAGTGGTTATTCCTTCCTTGGATATGTGGAGGGGGAACAAAGATCTAATGAATGATGTTCTTAGGATTACTTCATTCTTAAGGTTTTTTACCAGAAGAAAATTTGTTTCAATCCTAAGACCCTGGTTTTCTATGGTTTCACTGGATAACTTATAATTAATCTTTAGTCTTGAGCCACTCACTGTGCTTAATTTTTCCGAGGTTTTCTCAAAGAACTTTGTAGGAATTAGACCTTCTAAAATACAATTTGAATCAGCTCTTGTGTCAAAAAGAGCCATTGTATCTAAAACAAAATCATTTATAATGATTCTAATATTAATATAAAACTTTTGGATTTTAATCTTGTTGATTAATCCCATGAACATTTCATCATCTTCATCTTTATCTTCTTTGACCTCATTTTCGGAATCATTGTGTTCTTCAAAATGAGAAAGGATGATTTGATGAATTTCTTGTTGTTGTTTGAGCTCTTTAACTTCTTGTTTAAGGTTATTAATCTTCGTTTGAAGATCTTGGATGGTGGTTGGTTTAACGGAAGTATTTTCTAATCTTTTGAGTATATTACTAACATCAAATTTGTTGTTTGTAATAAATTCTTTTGGTTTAGGTTTGGTTTCCAAAGATTTTTTAAGTTTATTCAGGAAAACCTTCTTTTCCTGGGGGTTAGGTATGGAATTAATCGCTTCAAACAAGAGATCATGTTCTTTTGTTAAAGTGTTGACCTCTTGGATATCTTCCTCTTCCGTGGATGATACTTGATCATCCTGTTGGATTTGGTTAAGATTTTCCTCCGAAGATACTTCTCCAGTTTCTTCTTCTGAGGTTTCAATGAGTAGATTATTAATCTGGTCTTCGATGGATGGATCTCGATTGAGGTTTCTTAATTTCTTTTTCAACCTACAATATTTGCTTATGTGACCTTGTTTTCCATAATTGTAGCATACTACTTTGGTTCTAGGTTTCATAACCGGTTTTGGCATATTGGTGTCTCTGCTGGTTGAGGGTTTGTGCGAGTATTTCCTGTTTGGAAATCTCTTTTTATTGAAATTTTTGTTCTCATGAAATTCTTTTTTGGGGTTTTGTTTTTTCTTTTGTTTTGGACAAGCTGGCAATCCAAATTATTCGCAGAAAAGACCCTAAATCTTTTTTAGTCTGGGCATTCTCCTTGGCTAGTTGTCTTTGAATTTTGTCATCTTGACAAATTTTTAAGGATACCTTCTGGACATAGGAAATTAATTGTCCATAACTTAAAATATCATATGCAATATCTCTGTTGACATATTGACTATGGATTTTATCTCTAACTTTGTCTCCTAATAATCTTGGAAGTCTGACTAGAAATTTTTCTTTCCAAAAAAGTATTTGGTTGTCTTCTCTAGTGTAAACTCTAGTCAAGAAGGTGTCTTTATACCACCTAAAGTTTGCCAACAAAGTGCTACACTTAAGATTGGATAGTAATTCTACTGACCTATCTTTCCAAAGTGATGGGTCACCAATAAAATGTTGGGCTATTGTAAAAATAAGGGTATTGACAACGTCAGAGATCTCTTCATTATCATCATTTGTAACGACTTTCCCACTGAGATCTGTTTTAATAGTGCTGTAGATTTTTGCATTTTCCTCGTTAGTGAGATAATTATCCCACCATCCTTTTAATTGACCAGAGAATCCCGCCAGAAAAATATCGACAATTGTTTCTTCTGGACACTCATGGGACGTTTGGTATGTCGTGACTACCATGGTCATATGCTAAAGGGTATTCATGATGTTATATTCTATTTGAGCATCTATATTTCATTCATAGATGTTGTTTGCACTAAAACTTTTAAAGTTATTTTTGCCTCTTTCTTCTAGTAGAAGATCAAGGGCAGTTGGTCTTTGGTAATAAAGTTTGGAGGGTGTTTCCCAATGTTTGGTGTTAATCGGATTAATTACTTTTTCAGATATTGAACCTTCTTTAGATACTTGTTCTAAATTATTGTCATTATCCTCATTAATGTCATTAATTAGTTTGGAGGTATGCCTAGTCCTTATTTTGGATGACTCCTCCGAAGGTTGAGGGGTTTCTGGGACAGTTTTAAGTAACCTATTAATCTTGCTTAATAATTCATTATTGCTATCACCTATCTCCACAGTAGGGAACTTTTGTTTTCTAAGTTCCCTAAATTTCAGTTTGGCTTTTTCGCTAACCTTAAAAGGTTTGAACAAAGGTTTTTCCATTTGAACGGTTGATGATGATGATCCATGGTCCTTTGGTTTAGTAAAGACCTTTTCTTTACTAATAGATTCCTCTTACACCTGAAGGTATTTGTTGGTGTAATTAGCCTGTTCCATTAGGCTCCTAATATCCTTCAGGGTTATTTCTTCGTTGACATCCTTTGTCTTAAATGGTGTGGCCATGACAAGTTTATCACTGTTGTCCTTGACCTTTGGCAGTTGGTATTGGATTGTAGGAGGTAATTCTGATTGGATTAACTCACTATCTTTGATATGCCAATTGGCTATAACATTGGTTGCTGGATCACCTATAATGTCATGTTGCCAAGGGTAATCTATATTTTCTTTGAAAGTATACGCATGGAACCAATTATAGAAAAGAACATTCGTTTTGACTCTTTCGACAAATTTGTAAAATTTGTCTTGGATTTGTTGCCTTTTTAACGCCTTAAAATGCTGAAAAAACCATCTCCTCTAAGGTCCATTCTCTGGAAAATAAAAGTATTTTCTAAGGGTTTTCTTATCAATGCTAAATTCGTCATATAACATCATAAGGTTCACGGATAGAAGAATATGTTGGAGATTGAATTGACTTTTGGTCATCTTCTTTTTCCTAATTGTATGTCGTTCTAGGTATACTAGAAGTCATATTTAATCCTTGGAGGTTTATGTTAGAAAACTAGTTATGTGACTCAGATCTAGATAATCCTACTGGAATTGATCGGGTCCTAACTGAGAAGGTCCTTCTTGCCGATTTGTATTCAGATTGTCTTGAGGCTTCTACTATGGGTGAAAATGAATTTCTCCTATTGAAGGTTATTTTCACCTTACCAGAATTATCTTGTTTGATTTGCTCTATGGTAGGGGTAGGTCTAGGGACTAAAGGAGTAGCCTTGTCCATGACCCATTTTTCAGGAAGAGTTATCTCATCCCATTTTATAGTTCTGGGGAGAGAAACATTAGCCTTTGTCATATAAGTGATAAAAAAAGTTCTCTCCTTTTTGTGGCTTGAGAAGAACTCTCGACGCATAAGTGTTCATGACCTTGTACTGTATTCTGTAAATCAAGGCTGCTGGAATTGAACCCTCTTTCATGTCTAGACCATGAAAGTAGATGTTAAGGAACAAACAGTCAAGGATGTTTCGATCCATCAGACTCACCGTTTTGTTTGGATAACAATTGAAATAGATTAGTCCTTGTCCTAGGCTAGTTTCTACTGTCCCTATTAATGAATCTTCAAATTTGTTGTGCCTAATGTCTCTAAGATACATCAAGACTGTGGAATCTATGCCCATGTCAATTAATGGTTTGATTGCTACCTGGACACATCCTATGTTTATGTATTTGTATTTTTTGCTATGTTCAAAGATTGAGTTTTTGGAAAATAAATGAAATTCTTTCCCTATGTCTTGTCCTATAGGAATATTATTTTCTACAGTCTTAATTACGTAATCAAAAATGTGTTTGCTTTTAATTGTCTCAAGAACATATAATATATCCTGAGGGATTTCTGGAATGCTCGGATGAAGATGAGGAAATAGAACGAAAAGAGATTCGGGAAAACGAACACAAGGGACGAGGCATGATAAAAGTCATCCTCTAGTATCTTTGTCTTCACTTGGTTTCATAGGAAGATTTCCATAAGGTATATCTTACTAAATTTCCTAGATCTGGAAAAATTAAAAAATTTAACTCTTTTTTTTATTCAATACGGTTTGAACCTTACTCCATAGTCACCAGTATTATGTTTTAATATTTTATTTAAACAATACACCTTAGTCTTGTACTCCTTTCTTAATCACGTGACTTATTGCTATAATATCATTCAACTAAATTATCAGACTGCTATACTTTCAGAAATAATATTCAAACACATACTATTTAGATTAAAGTTATTCTGCATACTTTCAAATCCATAAAATCAATTATATCGAACTAATAACAAGTCAAGTGATATAATCACAAAAATCATGCCCCGTCTTGTGATGAAGTCGTTCTTCTGGTTGAGACGTAAAATTTCTACAATGACGAAAAGTACAACCAAATTCCCAAGATCTTTGCAACTATGACATTATGGTCATGGATTATCCCAAATAGTACAAAGATTGTCTCCTTTAAGGCAATTGGTGCTCATTTTCCATCCTAAAAACGGCAAATTTACGTAAGGGGGCTCATTTTACAAACTATTTACGGGATGGGGTCTGTTCCAAAAGAAATAACGGAGGGGGTTTGTTTTGCGGAGGAAACCGCCATTGCCACTGGCGCCATGGCTGAACCCGCCATTGCCAGTTGCGGCAAAGCTGGAGAGAGGGGTGTATTGTCACTACCAGTGGCGATATAGGCCACGTAGATGGAGAGAGGAGGGTGTCGCCAATGAGAACGGCGACACACACCCAGCTGGAGCCGCCATCACGACTGGCGGTATAGTCCACGTGGGACTCACCCACACGGCTGGCGAGACAGCCTGAGTCAGCTTGGGTCTCGTCCACAGGACTGGCGAGACACCTCCTTTTCGTTTTGACGGGACAAAGCTGTATTTTATCAACCAGGGCACTGTTAGGACACGTTATTTTATCAATTCTAGGCCATTGTTAGGGCAGATTTTTGCTTCAGAAGGATGCAGTAATAGCAGGTCTAGGCATGTGGAGGTAACATGTATTCAACATGCAATAGCAGCAGGTGTAGGAGGTGACATGCGCTTTAATGGCGTGTAACGTTCCATGTGTAGCTTCAGTTTGTGTAAATTTTCTTTAAATAGAGTAAACTTCCAACGACACTCAACACTCAAAAATTTAACATTGAAGAGAGTATCAGTGTGGAAGAGGAAGAAAAAGTTTCATTGAAGAGAGTATTTTGAAGTTTGCTGCTTCTATATAGTAAGGATGCTTTATATTTATTTAAATAAAGTCTTCTTTTCTTTTATTTCCTTTTGTAACAAATATTATGATTAGAATCAAATTTGAAGCTCAAATTTAAGTGTATTAATTTTGTAAATTAGATGTTAAATTTAAAAATTATTAGTAGTAATTATTTGTAAGCCTTTTTGTTAATGGTTTTTGGTCTGAATATTATTTGACATATAATTTAATTTAAGACAAAAACTAATTAGATGTATTTCTTAAGTATTTTGTGGTTTGTCTGAGTAGAAGTTTCATTTACTTGTAATAAAATTTAGTATAAGTTAACAAAAAGAAATTGTAATTTTAATTATAAAAACAATAAGAAAAATATTACCAATTTTAAAAGTCCCGTCATTTAAATTTATTAGCATAAAAACTAGCATGAGAATAACAATTTTTCGTTACTATATTTATTAGTAATTTATTGATTTTTAATAATGTTAAAAGAACTTTACTTGGATTTATAGATTATTTTATACTTTATGGTAAATAAGAAAAATATTGAGACAACAAAGTAGCACTAGATGAGGTCTAATACTTCTTCCACTTTTCGAAAAATAATAGGTGAATATTCTATGTGTCCAAGCGATCACTAGTGACAAAATTAAAAAATATAGTTGAATTAATTCTTTAACACTCACTAATTTTCTATCTCTTTGTTTTTATGACATATATAATATTAGTTATTATACTTAATTGTATATATTTTTTATCTGTTTGTCTCACTAAGTTTCAAATTAGTTGTTCACCGAGTATTTTTTGCCTTCATAATTACCTGCATGTAGTTAAGTTAATTAACCATTGAGACTATTGAATGGAGATGGAGAACAATTAGGCCTTATTTGTCTCTCCTCCAGTCCTTTATATAGAGAGTATACTTTCCTACTAATTTTTCATATATATATATATATGATATATCCTTCATTACGGAACATATCTCATTTGAGTTAATTAGTACTGAAAAACAGCTTCGAAGATACAAATATTACAGTCGTAGGCGTGGTGGTCATGTTCCGTCTGAAATAATTTTAAGTGTAATCCTTTCATTTATAACCCTTCCATTTTGTGTAGTTTAAGTTTAATAGAGGAAGCAAATAAATATTTAATATTTGTATCATCGACAAATATTTAATTGAAGTAATATTTTATTTGTTAGACTAAAATTTGAAGGTAAGTTTAAGTGAATTAATTTTTTTAATTAGAATTTTTATTATAAAATTAGTATGAGTAATTATTTATTTTAAAAGACTATTGTTATGATTAATTATTTTTAATTTTGTATGTAGGTATATCATGAATTCAATTATTACAGTTTGTATTTCAACGGAAGAGTATATGAAGACAATGATGGTGTAATATTTGAAGGCAGTAAAAAGCATTCAGATTAAACGCGGAATTAGTTTCAATGCTTTGAAAAAAAAATTGGAGATAAGGTAAAGTTAGAAAATAATGAAATTATTTCTACTATAAGTTGTAGATTTTTAGTTTCAGGAAAATATGTTGCGTTGCAAATTTGTGATGACGAAGATGTTGAAACTATGATCGAAAGTTTTCAACAACAACAACAAATGTCAGTTCTAGAATTGTACGTAGAAAAGGATGTTGCTGGTGGTTCTATGTTTCATGCTGCAAATTCTGTTACGTCATGTGGACTAATGTATCTCATCATGAGTCGGAACTGCCAAGAAATATAAGCAATTTACATGATGATGAAGATGATGATGATTGATTATCTTGCATCTAACTCAAAAGTTGAAGAGTCTTTCGATGAAGATGATAGTGATGATGGAATATCTGATACAGACGATGAAGTCACTGACATCGTTGAACCAGTTTCAATTGTTCACCCAACCGAAGGTAAATGTTTGTGAAATGCAAAATTAGTTGAATACATCTATCTTTTTATGAGAATTGTATTTAATGGTAACTAAATAGGAGTAGTTTGTTGACGTGATTTTATTTTATAAATTATTAGGTGTACCAGAAATTCAAAATCCATTTTGGAATGATGCTAGCCATTATAATAATATCAATTGGAGTCATCCGGACGAGGAGGACATTTGTGGTCTGGACATGCCAACGACTTTTAATGTTGGACAAGAATTATATGTTGGCATGGATTTTGACAGTAAAGATGCGGTCAAAAATGCACTCAAACAATATGTGATGAAGGTGCATCAAAGTTTTAAGGTTGTTGAAACAAAATCACACAAATATATTGTTTGTTGCCCCAACAACACCGAAGAGTCTCCTTGCCCTTTTTATATGAGGGCAATTTTATCCAAAAAAACTGATGCATGGAAAGTGTCACAATGGGGTGGACCGCACACATGTCTAAATATGACTATGACACAAGACCATGAGAAGCTTGATTCAAATTTAATTGCGACTTGCGTAGTAGGTACGTTTTTTATGTTCATATTATCCTACTTTTGTGTTATTTGTTATTTTAATTTGTAATTTTATTTACATATTTGAATTACAGGCATGATCAGAGAAGATCCATCAATAAAAATTTCTTTGATTCAAGAAAGGATAAATAATGAATTTTCCTATAAGGTTTCATACAGAAAAGCATGGATGGCCAAACAAAAAGCGATTGTAATTGAATATGACGATTGGGAAGAGTCGTATGCGAAACTCTCGTCATGGCTAACACACATGCAAAATCATTCTCCTGGCTCTTACTTTCAAATACTACATGACGATTTTATTGTTGGTAATAGGGTGAGTCGCGAACATCGTCAATTTCATAGAGTATTTTGGACATTTGGTCAATGCAAGGAGGCTTTTAAGTACTGTAAGCCAATCATACAAGTTGACGGCACACATTTATACGGCAAATACCGTGGGACCCTGTTAATGGCCACATCACAAGATGGAAATGGTGGTGTTCTTCCTCTAGCATTCGCCGTGGTCGAAGGCGAGACGCTAACAGCATGGTCATGGTTTTTGGCCACTTGCGTGAACACGTCACAGATAAGAATGGAATTTGTCTAATATCTGATCGTCACGCGAGTATAAAGTCTGCTGTCGCTAATGAAGCACTTGGTTGGCAACCTCCCCATGGTTATCATGTGTACTGCGTCCGACACATAGCCAGCAATTTCAATCGCAAATTCAACAACGCGAAACAAAAAGAGATGTTCAAGAAATTGGGTAAGGTTTATTTTATACATTAATTTAATTTGAGTTTCATGTCTACGTACAACTGTTGATGATAACAAATTTGATGCAGCGTACACTCCTTGCAAGCATGTGTTTGATCAAAACTTAGAAAAATTTCGTCAATTGAGTCCAGCCATAGCAAGATGGATTGATCGAATCTCAAAGGAAAAATGGAGCATGGCTTACGATACATCTAGACGACGATATGGTCACATGACAACCAACTTATCAGAATGTGTGAATAAGGTGTTGAAAGATTGTCGCAGCATTCCAATAACAGCGTTGGTTAAGTCAACATATAGTAGGTGCCGAAAGTACTTTGTTGATCGTGGTCGCCAATCCCAAAGACAATTAAGAGAAGGCCAAGTTTATTGTTCTAAGCTTGTTACAGAACTTCGGAAAAATCAAGAACAAGCTTGTTCGCACATCGTTCGCGTGTATGATATCCACTCGACAAGGTTTGAAGTAGAGGAGACCTTCAATCCTATAACGCAACGTGGCGGACAAAAATGGGCAGTTAACTTGAATGGCCATTATTGTCAATGCGGAAGGTATTTTGCGCTTCACTATCCATGTTCACACATTATTGCAGCTTGTGGTTACGTGAGCATGAACTACTACCAATATATAGATGTTGTTTACACCAATGAGCACATCTTAAAAGCATACTCCGCACAGTGGTGGCCTCTTGGGAATGAAGCGGAAATTCCTCCTTCTGATGAGGCATGGACACTAATCCCTGACCCAACTACAATTCGTGCGAAAGGTCGGCCAAAATCAACAAGGATAAGGAATGAGATGGATTGGGTCGAACCATCTGACCACCGACAAAAATGTAGTAGATGTGGAGCTGAAGGGCACAATAGGCGCCGATGTCCAATGCAATCTGACCGTGGGAGTAATTCATTTAATTGATTTATGTATGTTACATGCCTGACTTGTATTGCTTTAGGTTTTGTTCAATGTATTTACTTGTTGGTCTTCAATGAAATCGTCAGTTACTTTTTGTTGAATGTGTGTTTGTAATGAAATAAAATTACATTTAGAAGTTGAAATAAATGGAGTGGATCAATCAAGGTTGAGTGACATTGGTGTTGATCGTTAGTTAGAAACGTTAGTGTCTAAGTATTTTGTCTTAGTTTTTTATTTGAAGGGTTAGGGCTAAGTTCTTTTTATTTTATGGTTAGGGTTAAGTTTTTTATTTTAGGGTTAGGGTTAATTTTTTAATTGTATGGGTTAGGGTTAGGTCTTATTTTTTATTTGTTAGGGGTTATTTCTAATTTTTTAGGGGTTAGGGGTTAGTTCGTATTTGTTAGGGGTTAGGGCTAAGTTTTTGTTATTTTAGGGTTTAGGGTAAGTCCGTATTGT
>NC_038241.2:6236900-6237728 GCF_000004515.6 Glycine max
TGAAATAAAATTGTTTTTTTAATGTGTACTCTAATGAAATAAAATTACATTTAGAAGTTGAAATAAAATTTGTTTTTTTTAATGTGTACTTCTAATGAAATAAAATTACATTTAGAAGTTGAAATAAAATTTGTTTTTTTTAATGTGTACTTCTAATGAGATAAAATTACATTTAGAAGTTGAAATAAAATTTGTTTTTTTTTAATGTGTACTTCTAATGAAATAAAATTACATTTAGAAGTTGAAATAAAATTTCGTTTTTTTAATGTGTACTTCTAATGAAATAAAATTACATTTAGAAGTTGAAATAAACTTTATTTTTTTAAACGGTAAGGGTTTAGTTCTTATTTTTTAGGGTTAGGCTTAGTTCTTATTTTAGGGGTTAGGGTTAAGTCATTTTATTTTAGGGTGTATGGTTATTTTTTTTATTTTAGGGGTTAGTTCTTATGTTTGAGGGGGTAGGGGGTAGGGAAGGATAGAGGGTTGAATGAGGAATCTGTGCATGAAAATGCAAAAGGAAGTGTCTGGAGAAAAGGAGAAGGATAAAGTGGAGTACTGAAATGTGAAAACAAGAGGTAAAACTGGATTCGCGAAGTACGAGGAAGAGAATTCGAAACGTTCATACTATTATACTTCCGCCATTACAATGTATTGGCATTAAAGAAAAATTACTAAAATATATTTTCGATCTCAATGAATATTTAATTTTTTATTTGTTTTATAATAATTTTTTTTGTTGTGTCTTTAATCAAATAATATATTTTTTTCTTTGACATTTTTTAACTCATAATAAATTATTAAATTTTGTGTTTATTTTTTGATAATTTT